>NC_134485.1:223238615-223401115 GCF_040206685.1 Ascaphus truei
CTTCATTTTCTTTTTGGTTTGATGTTGCCTTTTTAAACAATTGTCATGACTTTTTTTTTTCCTTTTTAATGTACAATTCCTGAGATACATGCTTGCGTTATTTTCAGTTATTTGTGTATATATAATGACTGTCATTTCCTCTCCTAGATAATAATAGCATGTTCTTATAATAATAATAATAATAGCATGTTCTTGTATAGCGCTGCTTGTTTTACGTAGCGCTTTACAGAGACATTTTGCAGGCAAAGGTCCCTGCCTCTATGTTTTTGGCGCCTGAGGCACAGGGAGATAAAGTGACTTGCCCAAGGAGCCGACACCGGCTCCCCTGCTTGAAACTCCGTGCCAGTCAGTGTCTTTACTCACTGAGCCACCATCCCTATTCATTTTGAAATCTTCCCCTTGTTGAGGAAGATTTCGGTTCCACTCTTTGGAATGGAGCTGAACTCTTCAAGAGCGAAGTGTAGACACTGTCACAAACTATTAAGTGGGAAGAATGCTGTTTAGTTTAGTTGAAAACATATTTTGGGAGGAGTGGCTTCACCTAAAGAGATGTCTATAAGTGTTTTCCAGGCGCTCCCGATTTCATTGTGTGCCATTCTTTGGTGAGCTATGGTCCAGATTTTTCTGTAAAAGAGGATTTGTGTGTCTGTACAGTAGACAACATTCGCTTCTGGCTAGCAGTGATTGAAGCCAGCACAAGAAAATCTTTGAGAAGAGGGCATATGGGATGAATCAAGCTGCAAGGCATGAATATGGGTCCCATGGGAAAGGGAGCCTTGTGACTGTCATGCACTCTCCCAGGAGATGGTATATTAAGGGAGATCCACCCTTAAGTATCATGTGACCGCAGAAATCTCCTTTCACTCTCGCATCCATCCCCTCTTGTGTTGTCACACTTCTATTCTTAAGTTGTGAGAATTGATTAGCATTTTACAAAGGGGGACTTTGAGGAAGGGAGAAAAAAAAAGTGGAGCGTGAGAGGGAGGGAGGGAGTGGTAACAGCTTTTTTCACTCTGCCTTCAGCAAGTCTGGGTACAATCAAGCACAGAATGGCCATTTTATAGTAGGGATCCTGCATGACGTATGACTGCTTTCTGGCAGAACTCTTGGAGGACCAGTAGGCAGAGCGGAATTGAAGCTGACAAGACTGCATCTTGGAAAGGGCTGTAATCTACTGTAGAGAACAGAGCCACTCAATCACTGCAGCTGTAAATAGGAGGCAGGGACGGGAGTTCAGAGCAAAGAAAGACAGTGGAAAGTGTTGTTTGGAGAGGAAATTAAAAGGCATTTTTGGTGCATGGGATGAAACAAGCCATGGAAACTGCAGCGGAGGAAACTACAGAACAAAGCCAAGAGAAAAAAGGTACCAAAGAGTTCTTGTTTCAAGCTTTTCAGTGAGTGTCTGTCTGGAAGGCTTAGCTCATTCTGGGTATTTAAAAAAAAAAAATTTCAAGCTTAAACACTGTTGCCTATTTTTTATTTCTGAATATGTAGACACGATTGTGGAATGAATTAAAATGTTATAGCAGCAAAGCATTGGTCAGACCTTACCCATTAATGGAAAGAGCAGATTTGGTCGATTAAATGTCAGCCTTGGTTTATAGCAGCAACAAATGGTAAATGTTGCAACACAAGTATTTTAAATCTTTCTTTGTGCACATTTAATATGCCACTAGTATTTCATCTAAACTGATTTTAGTTATGGATCCTGGCTCTTTTTTTTTGTATTGATTATCTTAAATCTCGAATCTTTTGGAAACTGAGACGATGCTTTGTTGTTGCAGAAATCTTTGATTTGTTACTTCTCAATCGATGTTGGGCTTCTTCACACACACACACACACACACACACACACACACACACACACACACACACACACACACACACACACACACACATACACACATACACACATACACACATACACACATACACACATACACACATACACACATACACACATACACACATACACACGATGCAAGTCAGCTGTCTATTCCATCAGGTGTGCCCTTAAGGTTATACATGGGTTGTAGGTTCTCTGGCTCTTTGTGAGAAGTCACCATTATGTTTTGCTCAGTTAAACCATGTTCGTGAGTTTTCTCTCCTCCCCCCCCCCCCCCTTTTTTTTTTCTTTTTTTCAACAGAGAAATGGTTTCTTAGCAACTAGCCGCCATGTTACAATTGTGACTTTTATGAAATAATGCGCCATCTCTTTGCTACCTAGCACTATTCTATTTTCTGGTGCCTTTAGCAATTATACTTAAAGCCTTCCTGTTTGTAAATAATTGCATATAACCAATAGTTTTTTGTTGTTGCAATATGTTAAAGCTTGCAAATGTGTCCCAATGGAGATACATTAAAGTGTACCACTGGCTCTTCTAGAGCTTTAAAGTATTTGCTACAGCTTGACACAAATATATTTAAAGTGACCCTTCTGTTAATGAATACATTACAGATGATACATATGAGGAGTCCTACAGTATATAACATGGAAGTCATTTTTTCAGACCATAACTTAGGAAGGCTGTACCAAAAACAGATTTAAAATCTACACTTATCTACATATTTCTTGGTGGAGAGGGGAGGAGCGTAGCTTGGGAGAAGGCATTCAAAAATATTTGTGAGCTTGAGATGCTTGAAGTACGTTTTTAATGTGGAAGGTGTATGTAGGAGAAGCAGACTTGAATTGATGGGCGTTCAAATCGGTGAAGCGTATGATGGGTCAATCCAATGAAAAAGGGGGAAAAGGAGTAAAGGGAAGGCAACATGGCGTCTACACACACCCTGTAACGCTGTGACTTTGAATAGACCTCCTGTTGATTTAAAAAAAAAAAAAGATGATGATAAAAATCCCCAGTTGCACAGTGTGATGCTGAGCAATATCTGGGTTGAGATTTGGTAGGTACAGTCGTTTAGAGACAGACATATAGCCAACATCCAGAGGTACGTGGGTGATACTGTATACTTTTGGGGCCTTCTAATCACTACACAATTAAAAAAAGTTCCTAATGGTGTAGATAAAATAAATGGTGGTTCTGTATTGATTAGTCATGGTGTGTTTTTTTTGTTGAGCTTTTTTTCCCCCCCTCCGATATGTGATCATGTTTAAATATGGCTGGTGAGAACGTTTAAGAGTCAGTAGTTTTGTTAAAGTAGCTTTTTTTATAATGCATGTATTCCATATAGCATTGCTAAAAGAGAAGGGAGTCCGTGACAATGCATTTGCACTCTAAGAAGTAAGAATACTTGGAGGTGCTCCGCAGGAACGCCGTAGGAAAAATCCCACAGTGTCCACATAAGAAGAGTAGCACGCTGATCACAATCTCCAACATTTCGATTCAACACCATGAACCTTTCTCATGGTGAGCAAACCATACAATAGTGCAATATTTATACTATCTCCTGGTTCCTCCCCATAAAACAGGTGAATACAATCAGTGATGATTATAATCAAAGAACAATATAAAACAGATGTTTCAGTGTATTCTGCGGCAGATTTCAAGATCTGCCGCCCTACTTCTCCTTCCAAATTGCAGCGTCAAATGAGGCCGTGGACGTCACACGGTGTCGCATTGCCATGGTAACATGACATCGCGCCGTCACGTTCCCATGGCAGCGAGACGCCGTGTGACATGTTGGAGACATGACGCTGCGATTCGGAAGGAGCGCCTCAGCAACATGTAAGTGCCTTCCCGATAGGCCCAACAGCGCGGCATCTGTATATGTGGGTGGCCATTTTTGCTGACACCAACTTTTGCCGGCCTGGGCCTAATGGGAAATCTGTCACTTAATATACGTCCCCAGGAGGAATGGGGTTAATCAGATGATGGGGGTAATGCAGTAAGAAAAGCGTTACATAAAAATAATTTGCAAAGGGATATACTTGATTGCGTGTCACGCCTCACTCGTGTTGTAAACATGGAAGGACTCCCACTCGGTCAACTACCTTCAAAATGGCCGCCGTACGTTTCACTGGAGCCGAACAACTTCTCTGTGCCTTAAAGCTAGAATAGATCTGTCCTGTAGGGTCGTGGACGGAGAGCTCAGCCGGATGAGGTCTGATATGCTGTTATGTATTTATTTTTTTCATTTTATGTAAGTCTCATCCTTTTATTGTGCTTTAAGGCATAGAGAAGATGGTCTACTCCAGTGAAATGCACTGTGTCTATATTTTGAAGGTATTTGACCGAGGTGGGAGTACTTCCGTGATTACAACATAAGTGATGAGTGACACGCAATGAAATATATCTTTCTGCAAATTATTTTTATGTAAGGGATTTTCTGAGATTTTGACTGCATGACCCGCATCATCCGATTGACCACATTGTCCTGGTTACGTATATTCAAACATAATCATACAACATAAAATAAAGAACAAGATGAAATCTATTATCACTGATGGTATTCATCTGTTTTATGGGGAGGAACCCAGGGAGCGTAATCCTACACTATTGTATTTTATTCACCCTGAGAGAGGTTCACTGTGCTGAACTGAAACGTTGGAGATTTAAATGAAGCTGATACCACTTTTCAAGTAGTTGGCGTGCTACTCTTATGTGAATGCTAAAAGAGAAATCATATAGCATGTGATGGTTCACTCTTAGCACAAGGTAAAAATAGTGTATTCACATTGGCAAAATGTCGGTGACAAACATTTCAATGTTTTGAATGTAGTAATTCAACACACGCCTGCCGCAACGTCCCTGCTCCTACTGGCACTTGCTGAACGCCCCCACCCCCCTCCGTAGCGCTATCGGAGGTATGGGGAACCCAGGGGGAGACCTGGCCACATAAGGTATGATGTATTGAGCTAGATGTCTATCCCGGTAGTGTTAGGACTTGCATAGTGGTCATGCTGTGACGTGGCTGCAGGATTATAACGCTTTGGCCAATGAGTTTAACTAAATGGCCGTTATGAGAAGAGAAAAATAAGTATTTAACTATATACTTTCTCATTTGAATGTAGTATTGGGGCTTTTTATCTCTTGTTGTAATACTCTAAGTAACAAATAACCCTGATAAAGGTCCCATACTGTAGCAGACCGAAATGTTGGTTTCAGTTATTGGATTTCAATACAATTTATTTTCTTCATCCAGTGTGCTGTCTTATCTCCAGGCTTCTTGTAGGGTGATATTACTTGTTTAAATAATGCGTGCCCATATAAAAAAAATATCTATCTATATCCATACTGTATGTATAAGGTGTTTTTTTTTTTTTTTTTTTTTTTTTATATAATTCTGATTGAACTTCCTTGCACTTCAGCAAAATGAAATTACCTGAACATTTGTACCTAGAACTACATAAATCAAAAGCCATTGACAACCTCAAACTGATAAACCAGCACATTATAGCTGTGGGAGTCATGAATGTACAAGGAAAACAAAATAAACCTTCTTAAAATGTCTGACTTTGACATGTCTCCAAAGACCATGCATTTTGTGGGGTGTTTTCATTAAGCGGCGATGGTGCTGATCTGGTTTAGCCATCAGGAGGATTGTGACGTCTTTCATTGCAAATGAAAAATCCAGTAACGGGTACGGAGTTAAAAGGGAAAAATATCTAGTTTTGAAATGTTTAGGATGTTTTGTGATGGTCATGGGACGTCCACGAGGAAAAAGCAGAAAGACAGCTGGTGACCTAAGGTTAGAGAGAAGGGGAGAGGTGGTAGTGAAAACCAAATGACTAATTTTCCAAGTGACGAGGTAGAAATGGAGAAGTGCGGGTCCTCGGGGTATGCCAACTGTAAGTGGGAGTGGAAAGGAGGATGGAGACACAGAGGGAGTGGTCAGATAGGGAAGTAAACCAAAAGGAGGACATTCTTGCAGGACAATGGAATGGAAGGTGTGCAGAAGTAACTAAAGAAGCAGAAAGGTCCAACGGAAGGTGTACGTTTAATACACCTCTTACCCCCCCCCCCCCCCCTTCCCTCTCGTGTCTTTTCCTATTCTTCTGGAATTTGTTTGGAAATTACAGCATAGGGCAGATTGACTAAGCTGCAATGCGGGGTAAGGATCCTGTGTTTTTTGCCATTGACTTGAATGTCCAGTAAATACGGATCAGTACCTGATGCCCCAGATTGTGACTTACTGAATCTGTCCCCATGTCTTGCGCTTTTTTGCAGAATTTTAAACGATAAAAATGTGACTGAAGGCAGTGACCGCTTCCTGTAGCCATGACATCCTTCTGTAATAGGTTGGACAACGTCCACATTCTCTTGACCTTTTTGAGTTGGAACAATGTGTTACAAGTACCCAAAGCTAAATGGGACTTCACAGAACACACATCTACAGATGCAGCGGCAATAATTTGAATAAATCATGGCGCCGTTTTTGTGTGCGCTGCTGTACTTAACGCGGCCAATCGCCCCAGGCACACGTGTTTATCGCGGTTGCTCTGTTTGAATTTCATGGATTCTGTTTCGTATCCGTGGCAGAAATGAATGAATTGTAATGTGTACAGTACTGTGCTATTGTGTCAATTTCAGTGTTTAACACTGTGTAACACTAAAATGCCATTTTCTGCACTCGCACTAAAGGCGGTACGGTTGGAAGAATTCCCGCGCCATGACATGGGTATTCCGAGGTTTACACCGTGTGAAGTGTTCGAATAACGGCCGCTGCATCTCTACATTTAAAAGAATATTGTATAATACTGTAATTGTCTTTTGTACTGGTTACTGAGAGGCTTCCAAATTACATTGCAGTTCATTACTTTTACCCATTTCAATCAATAAAGCAATAGTTAACCCCTGCAGTGCTTTGAGATTAACGTTCAAGTATATAGCAGCTAGCATTATAATTCATTCTAAAATGTAATGTCCTTGGGACCAATAGACCTTAAAGCAGCAAAACGTGAAATCTTATGGAGTTTTTTTTTTTATGGTTTATAAATCTGTTCTGTAGTATTAGAAACATTAATTTTTAGTTATTCAACACTTACATTAATGCCATTTTTAATGTGTGAAAGGATCCTTTGATTTCTATAGCAGGCTTTAGCCCACCTCCCAAGCAGTGCAAACTTTTTGCAGCACTTTCCTGTTTGGAATCATTTGTTGCAAATATTCCAATAAACTGTAAACTGGAACCACAGATAATGTTACCTTCATAATATCAGGATACATTGTAGTTGCTGAGTTACAGTACACTGACTGAAACTGAAAGGTGGCGATTGTGTGCCTAACAATCAGGATTTTGACAGCTGTATAACAGGAGCACCAAACGATTGCCAGCTTAAGTAAGAATGTAGACTTATATCTATATCTCTCCAACAAAATATATAGCCAAAAAAACACACATCCTCCTTTGATTTCACAATGCTTCCTGTCCATCTTTGTCATCCTAAGTCCATACAGCCTTCACCCGCACGGAGGTGTGCGCGTCCGTGACATCACCCGCATGAAGTGGGTGCGTTTTTTCAGACATGCTAGACGCGCTGTTGGGGGGGCGTGTCTGATGTCACGGAGCTGGTTCGTCCTCATTGGGCGAACCACTCACGTGATCTGCCCGTCGCGCAAAGAAATAAAGTTTCAACTGATTCCTCGCGCAACGTTCCCCCTCCTGTCGCGCCCGCGTGATCTATGGGTGCGATCAATGCCTTAAGGCAGGGGTGCACAAACTTTCCTCCGTGCGCACCCCTGCCTGCTCTCCTCTGCGCCTCGCCCCCCCCCCCCCTCCATCTGCCCTGCTGGACCCCAGCATCAAATGACGCGCAGGATCATGCAACGCCACGTTGCCATGGTAACATGACGTCACGTGACCCCGCGGCGTCATTTGAAGCCGGGTTACCAGGGCGTCGCGGGAAGGGAAGTGTATTATAGACGCCTCACACGGTCCCCCGGCACTTAATTTAAATGTCTGGGGGAGAGCGCGGGACCTCTATAACTGCTGCGTGTGTCCCCAGTTTGCGCACCGCTGCCTTAAGCAATGTGATCGCGCCGCTCGCGGACGCCTCCCTGGACATTTGTAATAGCAACTTTTGTGTTTAGATATTTTACAAACCGTTGGACATTTGAATATTAAAGAACCGCGAGCCATTATGCGCTTCAGCACACCGTATGTGGAACCGCGAGCCATTATGCGCTTCAGCACACCGTATGTGGAACCGCGAGCCATTATGCGCTTAAGCACACACAACGTATGTGGAACCGCGAGCCATTATGCGCTTAAGCACACACAACGTATGTGGAACCGCGAGCCATTATGCGCTTAAGCACACACCGTATGTGGAACCGCGAGCCATTATGCGCTTAAGCACACACCGTATGTGGATTTCCACAAGTGGTTGTTCAATTTCTCCAACACATTAAGACTTCCAGAGATACACGCCGGTCTTTTCTTTGTGCGAATACATCAATTTATAGGTTTTAATAGATCTGAAGGCGCTGGTGTGTAGTGAACCTTACAAGATATTAATGTCAGTGGCAAGTTAACTGCCCCATGAATCTTCAACTACTTGGAGCGATCATGAAAAGTTTATTTTCCTTAAACATCAGTATGACATTTTGAGGCCATTTTAAGGCAGCCCTCCCCCATTTTGTAATAATTGTTTTTTCTATTGCATGAATTAGGGTGTTCACTGCTTTGGGGAACCCTCGGTTCTTAAGGTATTTGTTGTATGCTGGTCCCCTGCGGGGTCACTAATAGGAAGCTGCAAAAATGATCTCCCAGTGGCATGCTTTTCTATTAGCCTGTGATGCAAGACTGGGGCAGGGGACCCCTTAGTTCAGGTAACACACAATAACATTTTAGGAAAAATAAATGAACAGCACAGGTTGCTGCTTTTAAATATGAATTACACGACTTCTGCCAAACCATCCCAAAGTAAGACGCAGTACTTGTTTCCCATTGATAACCTGAATCCTAGCTTTTTTTTTTTTTTTTAATACCCATGGACATAAATGGCAATAAATAATATTGGGTAATTGCTGAAATTGGCAGTACCACTTTGCAACTCTTCTGTTACGTGCCCAAGTATGTCTGTTTGCTCCCATTCCACACCTACAGTACAAGCCAAACACCCATCAAAGCTTTAAGAAAAGGAGAACTGTAAGTGCTGTAGGGGGGTGTGGTTTTACAGCCAGAAGCCTTTAGTAAATGCACTTCTTGCCTAGGGTTGGAATATTGCTACTGCCATTGGGATACTGCCGGTGGTTAAAATATAAGGAGTCGGCCCACACACTGTGCGCAAGAAAAGGTCCTGAAAATGATACTGCTGTTTAGCACCTACAATTGTTGGCTGGAAGGGTAAGGCTGCGTCCACGCTGCCGCTTTGTGCTTGGCACGGTCCGCACAATCAATTTAAATCTGTCCGGCCATGATCATGCGGTGCATGTCCGTGGGCGCTGGAAGCTTGCTGAGACAGATTACATCTTAAAAAAAAGTTTTAGGCACGCTGAGGGGTCACATGACCACCTCAGCCAATCAGCGCTAGTCACTGTTAAACCACCCCCAAACACCCCCATCCCTCCCCCTCCCTGCTCGCGCTCACAGAAAAAGTTGCCGGACACCCTGCGTTCCTGCTTGGAGAGTTGGTGTCGTCACCACTCAAGCATGGGCGCTCTCAGCAGCAGCGTGGCTGCAGCCCTAATGCAGGTCTATTTAGCACTGTTGAATCCATACTATGTAATTAAAACGCAATACATATTGTATAAAGATACTTCTGTACTTCTAATGTGATGCATTGTGTGTGTGGTGTAAATACAACCATGGTCATGCTGCTGTGGTAATGCTGCTGATATTATCCTTTGTTTACCTTCCTCCTGTCCTCTCTACAGTTCTTACTTCCTTTGTATCATTGTCATTGTTTGATATAAATGATTGGGTAGGAAGTTAGCAGCTGCTGTTCAGGTGTCAGGCTGCAGTATACATGTAACCTGTACAATGTCCCTGCAATAAAGAAATATATGTAGATATTTCTGGTTAACTACTACTGCTTCTTTAGGTGAAAGAAATATATGTAGATATTTCTGGTTAACTACTACTGCTTCTTTAGGTGAAATGTGAAATTGACTTTAAAAGCCTATGCTGGAGGACACTGACTTTTTACTACCTAAAATTGGCAGTGAACACCAGACCAGAAATGGAAATTGGCAGGTACCACTGGAAGTACGGGAGTTCAAGGCCACACCTTCAAGTGCCAGCAATGAGAGACAATATGGGTCCTTTGGGGATTCAAGGTAAATAAAGGGCCCTGTAGAACCCAAGTGTGAATGTAGTAGCTCACAGCTACTGTTGCCCAGTAGTGATTGCCTAGATTTCACATCGTACTAGATTTGTGTATCCCAGATGACTGCGTATTGTGAATATTACATTTGACTTTTCTTCCCCTGCATGCAGTTTAGAAATACAGCCAGCAACAGTCCCTGATGATTTTGTGTTATTCTTGTATTCATACATATGGGAGGAAAAAGTGGAATGAATAAAATCTACAGAATATACAGGGTCCCGCAAGTACTACAGAGACTTGGGAATCTACGAAGCATTCCCCTGCCATGAGTTACAGTGACCTTCATTAGCTTCAAGTAATTGTTTTAAATTTGACCGAATGACAATATAGCATTGATGGTGGTAAAAATATATTTGTGCAAAACAAAAAGTGAATCCCTGCGCTTCTCCCTTAGGTATAGCAATCAATGGGGAATATATATATATATATATATATATATATATATATATATATATATATATATATATATATATATATATATATATATATAGAATAGTATAGTAAAAATATATTTGACATCACGAGAAATCGAGCAACAAGATGGCACAAACTTTAAAAGACTATGGGGCCTATGCAGAGAGCAGCGCTATTTCGAAATTCGCCATTTTTTGGAGAAAATCGCGCAGAAAGCAGCAGAAAATGGCGAGTTCCGAAAAACGCGCCAATTTTTCTTTTCTATTTGTAAAACTCGCCTCGCGGCTGGCGAGAACCGCAATCTCGCCAGTTTTAAAAATATCCGTATGCAGAGAGGCGCGAACGGCATCTAGCGGCTGTTCGTGCCAATAAAATGGCGCGATTGTCTCCTTTTTGCCTCGCCAGAAACAACTGGCAAGAAGCTGCCGCTCGCGGCCATTGCAAAGGGAAAAAAAAGGCGCGAATTTGTTTTTACACGTTTCTGAAGCGCGCATCTCGCCAATTTAAACTCGCCACACGCATCCATGTTAAACATAGCAGAATTCGCACTTTTCTGCATATGGAGAATAAAACTCTCCAAAAAAGCTACTTTTTAATAAATTCGCCAATTTTAAAATTCGCTGCTCTCTGCATAGGCCCCTATGTAATGTCTGCTCTTCAGTCACAGTGTCCTTCTAGATGGCCATATACAAACATCTGAATCCACTAATGTGTCCTGTTTTGTTGTTTTATTCATACACATGGCATCAGGATGATTGAGATTTAATTGTCGTTTTCCTTGCTCGAATCCAAAATGGTCTATAAAAGTTAGACTAGCTAGATGAATGGTGAGAAAACTACATTAAGAGACTCGAGCGAGAATTTACTTCCATATACTGTAAGGGGAGAAGGCAAAAAAACAATTGGCAGTAGTGACGTTCTAATTTATTTCACATATTAATGCTGTTTTATAGCAATCAGGATAGTTGATTTGTCATTACTCCTGGGCATGGCTTGGGCCACGGGAGTTGCATAGTCTGAAAATACAAAACGTTTAGCGAAGTCTTTTACTTTTATTTTGGTAAATAATGTACACAGTGACATAAAATAAGTTTGTACAGTAATTGTACGCATTAATGTTAGATGTTACAAAATCACTCCTGTGATTTTCTTTTCTTTTTTTTTAAACAACTTCTTATAGGGAAGATTTACCTTAAATTCATGGATAACAGCTACCAGCTGAGTATATAAAATGCAAGAATTTAATTTGTATAGCAAAAGTCTAACTAGAACAAATTTTGCAGCCCGAACCTATACTGTACACAATTGCTATTTTATGGCTTTTTAACACCCCTCCTCAGAATGCCCAGCCTGGCCATATCTTTCTCATCGCACACATCCACCGAAGGTAAGTGCAAACACGTTCGTGTGGTAATTAATTGATTGATTTATTCCTAAAACCTAGTCTGTCTGACTGCATTGTCCTGAGGAGTCGGTTGAGAGACAGTGTATTAATTTTGAACTACTGTACTCTACTTTCCAGAGGCATCAGGAGCATAATTAAAAAGAGATAATAAGCTAGCTAAACTCTACAGATCTTTATTCAATAGCTTCCACTTCTTAATGCTCACAGCTTAGCGCCGGAATATTAAGATTTTGGGTTAACAAATAAAAGAAATTGTTTCAAAAATGCCTGTTACATGAATCAGTGTTCCCACAACTAGTCAAGGTTTTCTTGTGCCAAATATAGGGGCATATATGCATACATGAGTGGTTTTCAACCTTTGTTTGGTTAAGGAACCCTAAGTGAAATTCTGAGGAACCCCCAACCATCTCAAATATCAACTGTGTGATCAGATGCATTGTAAATTCTTCTGTATTTGGTACAATTTTCAAATAACCAGAAAATTACAGGGAACCCTTTAGGGATGCCCTGGGAACCCCAGCGTTCCTAGGAACCCTGGTTGAAAAACACTGGCATAGATACTCAAGGAGTTTTGTTTGTGATTTTCATTTCAGCGTGTTTTTAATGTGTTGAAAATACACGTGTTGTAAAGAAAGGTGCATTAAATAACAGAAGCGTGTTTAGTAAGGAAGTCTGTGTTTGGGTTGCAGGTACAGAGTCGAGCCTGAAAAAGGGACAGGAGTATTTTTTTGTTTTTGTTTACATCAATAAAAATGACTAGCCAACAAAACATTCTTTGTGCTCAACTACTAGTATTAATTGGGGTGTCTGTTAATACTGTGCTCCCCCTATTTGGCTTATTAAAATACAAACCACTTTTTATATAAAATAAATATAAATGACTTAAAAGTTTGTATTCCATGACGCAGTACAGAAACAGGCACTTTTATTGACAATAGATGACATTGCTGTCTGACCTTCATCACTAGTTGACATATTTGGGACAAAGAGCTGCTCTCAGTCCACCAGTGAATGCAGCTTCCCTCTGTTTTTGGAGCGAAAGAGTTTCCCTGTTTTTGCATATGAAAGGTCTAGAATAGTGAATCAATGTCACACTTCCTGAGAGCCTTGGGGCACAATACTGCCTGACAAGTTTCACAAGCCGAGAGGGAAAAGCTATGCATTATGAAAGGGAATAAATTGTTTCACCACTTCTCCAATACGTGTGTGTCTATATTATTGTCGTGTATTATTGCTGTGAAGCACTATACTGTACATTAATGGTGCTATATAAATACATTTATACATACGATTATTCATTTGTATTACTTTTTGTTTTGTTTTTGTTCCCCCCCCCCCTCTTGCTCCAAAAGGGCTAGTATAGCAAGAGAGAGTTGGTGTTTTGTTAAATGTGCACAGATTGAGGTTCAGTTTTAGGTACATTTTGAGTAGGGAGGAGTACCCTGCTTGTATTCAAAAAGTCTCTTTGCTGCATAGTAGTGATGCTTCTACCCTTTGCGTGCCAGGCTTTCAGCACTCAAGCATGGGATTGCTTGGTGTAAGGATCAAGTATGTAGTCATGAGCAAGTCCCACAGGATGTGAATGGAAGAGGAGGATACTCCACTTCGGTTCCGATTTTGCCTTCACCACTCTATTGGGAGTGGTAACTATGACCTCCCCCTAGAAATCAAGCAGTTTATGCATGATGTACTCTGTATGTCAGAGGGCCCCTGGAGTGCCGGCCCATATGACATGACCTTGGGGCACCCAACAAGTTAGAAACATAAATAACCAGTTGGGTGCAGGCCCCATCAGATGTTTCCAATGTTGAAGAGATTTCCGATCCGCCCACTGTTTCTCTGTGGATTTGCCCCTGAAGGAGATTAGGAAGCCTAATGAAGGGCGGTGATCTTGTAGTTCGATCATTGACATGGCTTGGTCATTATAGACCTGGCCGTCTGCCTAGAGGAGCAATTAATTCAGAGAGCCCTGCTGAGTGCAGTACTGAGCAGCATGTTCTCAGGGAGGGGAGCTAACCTACAGTATTCACAATATGGTTTCTAAATAGTGATGTCTGCTATAGGGAAGAGCACATCTGCCTCAATTACTGTATGAACTTTATTAAAACAAGGTCATTTGGCAGTCCGGGCCAAATAGACTATATTCACGTTCAGCTTCTCCTGCTGTTGGAAAATACGATGTCCCTTTCCATTCTTTTTTTTTTTTTTTTTTTTCCCCTTTTTTTTTTGCCCCTTAGCTAAAATATCCAGTTAAGTTTCAAATGCGTGTTTAATAGCATGAATTCCCTTCAGAATACTTTCACCCCTTGTTCTAGCTAAGCCCTCCTTCGAATGTGTTAAATCTGTAGCCAGGATCACAGTCGGCTCTAAGCAAGTCGCTGGGCCGTTATTAACTTGTTTCCATGGCAACTGCTGTTCACAAGCCTGGGGACAAAAATGTTTTTATTCTGCTGTGCTGAACAAAAGGGTTCTGGTGATTCTTTGGACAAAATGGTCTTTGAAAGCAAGAGACATTGATGTGTTTGTACCGTGCAGTCTATATTTAGGGGGGGATTTATCCCATGCATTTTTTTTTTGTGGGGATTTAACACAAACCAATTAAGTTGACGTTTTCTATGATACTATCCTATTACATGCTATATACTCTATATACTCTATATACTCTATATACTATAAATGAGCTTTGTGTGTCCCGCATCAAGTTTATACTATAAAAAAAGATGGGAGACAACAACATCATTGTAAATAAATTGAATGATCACTTGTAAGAGGTTAAAATAATAGTAGGTGGGATCCTCCACAAATTGCAGCTCGAGTGATGAATAAAACGGCAACTTGTAGTGAGGTTCTGACTTGAACCTTCTGGCTCATGTTGCCCAAATCAGGCATAGTGGGTTTGGCAAAGCTTGTTGCATCGTCCACTTTTTGTATCTTGTGTTCATGGCATTTATGTTCAGTCTGTAAATAGCATAATACATACATGGATTTTACTCTGCAATTCACCTTTATAATATTGAAGCACACAATGAAAAGTGCTTTTCTTTAATTACACAGTATGCCAACTGATCTGAATTGTCATTCTACATTGTCTACTTACACCTTTTGGTCATATATACTGCAGTTTGATAGAATGGGTCAATTTTAAAGCCCTTCCATTGTGCAATTACATGTAGTATTTTTCTAATAATGGCTTAATGTATGCTGCCGGCAAAATAGAATTGATCTCGACTCAGAAATTTTATTACATTTTTGCTAAAACTATTGCCGACAGGAAATGGGGCCTACCATTCTCCCTTTACTTCTATTATTAAATTACTTTTCTGTAACTTTCAGCAAATTTGCTTCTTACTAAATTCACTCAAACTTTTTTACTTAAGTAGCTCTAGGGATGCAAAAGTACGACTCAACAGCATGCACTTTCATCTACATCAGTGTTTCTCAACATGGGTTCCACGGGCTTCTCTAAAGGGTTCCCTGCAATTTGTAGGTCATTTGAGAATTGTACCAAATACAGAACATTTTAAAATGGATCTGATCCCAGACTCGCTATTAGAGAGGGTTGTGGTTCCGCAGAATTTCACAATATAATTATAGGTTCAGAAAGTGTTGTATAGACAGCGCTACTGTACGTAAAGCTATAGAACAGATATATGTATGTTTTGGGTGCGCGGGAACAATGAAAAGACCCCTAATCTCTTCTAAGTAAACTATAGAACACACCAGGTGTTCTCAGCACTCCAAATTAAACCAAGAAAGCTAATAAAGCTTAGAAATATGTATTCACAAAGAAAAAAAAGACATGCTACAACTATATGCTAATACAAAACAGGTGGTAAATGAAATGCAGGTATAGAGCCTGAAAGGGAGGGGTGGTGAGGGAGGGAGGGAGGGGGGGGGGGGGAGTGATATCACTGACAAAGTGAAGGTGGGTTAGAGAGTCCCTGACGAGGAGGGATATCTGTGCAGGAAAATTTGGGGGGCAACGTTTTGGGGTGTTAAACGTCTCCTGCAGGCCCATTCCAATAGCCTCAACAAAGGGGGGGCTATGGTACTTCCCAAGTCCATTAGAGCACTATCCTCCTAATCTAAAATCAAAGTTGAAGGGCTGTCCAGACTCTCTGAGATACAGTCCCTGTTACTCAGTATACCACAGTGCTAATTGCTTAGCATCAAAATTACTCAATCTGTATATGCATAGAAAAGCCTGTGGTTCATGGTGCACAGTCCTGTTCACAGCAGACAGCGGGCCACTATGAGGCTGCATCAATTGAAAGCCTTAAATGCTGTCGTCCTGGTTCATCGATGGGCGGAGCCAAATGGCGCTCACTTCCGTGTATGGGTGTGACCCATGTGACATCACTGTCAGTCATCAGTGGGTGGGGCTTAACAGCGCTCTCATCCAATGCTATGCTGTGCTGTGGGGGGGCTGCATAAGAAGTGTGTAGCCTCATCAGAAATGCACAGATCAGAGGTACCTCCCACGGGGATGTGGCCAATATGACAGTCTTGTCCTTCCTTGGCTTCAACATTGCCATGGCACTCCAGGGCAGAGGAAAACAAAGGAATGTGTTAATGCACAGATTGCTCTATACAGCCTATTAAAAGCTAATTTCTGGATTTATAGCCACCACACACTACAGATCTTAATGTGCTAAGGCAGTAATAATTGTACTAACCCTTGTTCCTGATTAAAGCCACTTAGCCTTTCTTCAGAGTCATATACATACATTATAATTGAATTTTGATGGATGGGCAGAGGTGGGAAGAGACTTAGAAAGCTATAGTTGGATCCACTGCATACATAGGCAGCGGCGTGCATCCAGACTGAATGGAAAGTGGGATTGACCCCAGGATCATACCTCAGGATAAAGAGCATCAGTACCAGCGCAAAAGCCGTGTGTAGGGCATTCTGCGGGGGCGAGAGAAGAGGAGAGATCCAGTCACTGGGTGGAAAGATGAGCACCAGACCATGGTAATTTAACTCTGAGAGGATATGGTACACCGTAACGCCTAATGGAGGGAGAACAAGAAGCAGGATCTCAGGAGGGAAAACCCAAGTCCAACTCTTTGTTCATTCCACCCGGCGCCAGGGTCCCCAATTTCCTTATCCATCTGGACTCCCTCTGTAACAGCCGTGGCACTAGGTTGCCCCCTCGTGGTTTTTTTTCCGACCGTATCAATAACTTGAAAGCGTAGTTGGCTTACACTGTGCCCGGCCTGTGTGAAGTGGTGAGCCACAGGGGCCTCCATATCACACCTACGCATGGCCACCTTATGCTGTCTGATCCGATATTTTACCGGCTTGGTTGTCTCCCCCACATACCCTAACCCACAAGGGCATTTTATCAAGTATATAACATTCCTATGAAAGGCACATAAGAAATGTCTTAATGAAATATTTTTTTTTACCAGACTGGGGATGTGTGAATTTGTGGCCTTCCTGCATGCTGTTACATTGTGCAGCTGCAACATCGAAAACACGCGTATTTGGGTGTCCCCAAAAAAGTCTGAGTAACCTGTGTGCCTCCAATGTCTGCCCTCCCTAATCTATCTCTGAGATTTATGCCCCTCTTGTAGGAGAACAATGGTTTAGCTGCGAGGCTCGGAGCTAGATCCCCATCTGTACCTAATAGGTTTCAATGTTTCAGAAATATTTTTCTAACCTGGTTGCTCCATGTCTGATATGTTGATATGAATGGTATAGAGAACTCTTTGGGGAGTGTGTATGTACCCCCTATCTACTAGGGTATCTCGTGGAAGTGTTTCAGCCTTTTTCCTCTGTCTGTAAGAGGGACCTGGTGTATCCTCTGTTGGTAAACCTGCCCTGCATGTGATCTAATCTTATCTGGGCCTCTGGTATAGTACTAATGATCCGCCTGGCTCTTTCAAATTGGCAGTGCGGTAGGCCTCTGGTAGTGTCGGGTGGATGGTAACTATCAAAATGTAAGAGATTATGCCGATCTGTTGGTTTAGTGTAGAGATCTGATAAGTCCACCATCCTTGATTTGAAATGGTGGTGTCTAAAAAATGTATGGATTGTGTCAAATGTGTGAATCCAATGGTCTCCCTCGCAGTATTGAGGTGTCCAATGAACTCCAACAGTGTGTCAGCTGTACCTGCCCAGATCATAAAGATATCAATAAAACGCACCCACATACGCCCATGTTCCTTAAATAGTGGATGATCATAAACAAACTATCTCAAACTCCATTCATATAAAGTTTGGCATATGTGGGTGCTGTATTGGATCCCATCGCCGCCCCTTGTTTTTGTACATAGAAACTGCCCTCCAAAAAGGAAGAAATGTTATCTCAATATGATGGAGAGTAGATCTAATATCAATCTCCTCTCATTGGGTGTAAAAGAGCCCTCGGCATTCAATTTTGACCTAACTGCTTGTATGCCATCATCGTGCGGTATTGAAGTGTACAAGCTATTAACACCCATGGTTGCCAAAATAATTCTCATGGTGAATTTGGAACAAGGCAATTTTCCTTAAGTCTGTGGTGTCTTTAATAATGTAAGAGCGTGTATCGGTTACCATTTGGTTCCATTAATTTATCGATAAATATTGATAATGGTTGGAATACAGAGACGGATCCCGCTACAATGGGGCGTCCTGGTAGTTTTTAAGCAAATGTTATGGATCTTCGTGCGAGTATAAAAAACATTTACCGGATCTCTTTTAATCACAAATTCCCTTTACTGTTGATATAATGCCCCCTTCATGAGCCATTGTAACAATCTGCAAGATCTTGGATATGACTCCTGCAGTGCGATTAAAGGGGGTAATTAGATGTCAGACATGGCGGATGATTTCACACCCCCCCCACCCCCAAGTCTGCTGGCTTGATAATAATCTCCCTATTACACTCTATTTCTGTGAGGGTATTTCTCTGCCCATGTGAAGTTGGTACATCTTGGTGCTGTGGGGGTTGTTTTCTTTAGGAGTTTTATTTGCCTGTGTACTAGAGATATGTCTCAATGGTATGATTCATAGGAGGTGGACTGAATCTACTAATCTTATTTTTACAATCCTGTGTTAAAAAATGAAATGATGTCGGCCTCTGCCCATATCGGCGCGAACCCCTGACGAAGGATATTTAGCAAAAAAACATTTGTCGGAGTGACCTATAGAATTTTGCATGATCCTCATTTAACTCTAGTGGGTCAGTATATACAATAGGTACAAAAGATAGTCATTTACTAAAGGACCACTATATGTTTAGCAGAAAGTGGAGTATTAGATATATTTACTACCAATTCTGCGATCTTGTCTGCATCCCTCTCTGTTGCTGGTCTCGTCTGCTTGTGCCTCCGCCCCACCCGCCGCTTCAGTCGTCTCTGGTTCTGGTGTCTTGTAGATCTAAAAAAAACAAAAATCTGGTGCCCTTCTGGATGAGGAGTCACTCTGAGGCGTTGGCAAGATCGGAATGTGGTATCTGTCTTGAGAATGGCCTTTGTTTTCTCCATCTCTCGTCCACTGTTCGGGGATCGCGTCACTGCCAAGTGTATACTCTTCCCAAGTTGTAATCTCTGGCGTCATGGATGAATTTATTCCTCTTCCTGGATTTGATTTCCTTGCTATGTTCAAGTATAAGGTCATCCACTTCTTTTTAAAGAAAAAGCTTAGGTCAGCTGGTTCCAATGTGGTTTATAGTGCTTCCTCTAGTTTAATAATCTGTTGGTATCAGTCAATTCCTTTTGAATATATTCAATAGTAAGAATGATTTAAGTCTTGCGAGCACTTATTTAGAATCCCCTCCCATTTCTCACAGTATTCTTTTTGGTCAGAGAAGAGGGTTGGTCTTAGTGGTAACGAAACCCGCTGGGGATACGTTTGAGCCTAAAGTGTTCAGCAAGTGTCATTGCATGGAGTTCTAAATTTACTCTTTTTTTCAAAAACAACTCTGGGTCCTTGGGTATGTCGGGTGCATGATCTGCCTGTAAAAAAAAATCCTGTTTGCCTAAGCATAAAGTTGCGATGCGAGTTGCATCGATGTCAGATTAAGCAAATAAATGAGGGCTAGCCTGTGTCATAGCTGCCTCTTGACTAGACGACATATGCCAAGTTTAATAGGTGCACGTCTATGGAGGGAAAAACATACAGAAAGTATGTTGTTTAGACAGCACTACCATATGTAAAGCTATAATACAGATGTATGTATGTTGTGGGTGCGCGGGATCAATGAAGAGACCCTCAATCTCTTCTAAGTAAACTATAGAACACACCAGGTGTTCCCGGCACTCCAAATGAAAACAAGAAAGCTAATATAGCTTAGAAATATGTATTCATAAAGAAAAAAAAGACATGCTACAACCATATGCTAATTAAAAACAGGTGGTAAATGAAATGCAGGTATAGAACCTGACAGGGAGGAGAGATGGTGAGGGAGGGAGGGGGGGGAGTGATATCACTGATAAAGTGAAGGTGGGGTAGAGAGCCCCTGACGAGGAGGGATATCTGTGCAGGAAGATATGGGGGGCAACGTTTTGGGGTGTTACACCCCTTCTGCAGACCCATTCCCATAGCCTCCACAGAGGGGGACTATGGTAGTTCCCAACTCCCACAACACACTATTCTCCTAATCTAAAATCAAAGTTGAAGGGAAAAACACTGCTATGTAAGCAGGTAAATGCAGACAATTTTACATAACTGGAATCTGTCTATATAATTATAGGTTCCTTTACAAAAAAAGGTTGGTAAGCGCTGATCTACATCTTGCAGTTCAAAGTCAGCAGCACAAAGACTTACATAATTAACATAGACTTATTAGCACTTTGTATGTCATTTGAAGAAAGTAATTCCCAGATGTCTACAGTTGCATATGGAAGTACGTTTATAGTAGCTATTGTACCATCCTTATATGTGCAGTGTCGGTTCTATGTGGGATATTCCTGATCTGTGGTGCTAATAATTACATATACCCACTGACTCTACCCATCCTTCCACCAGGATGCCAAGAAGCATGGCAGTCTGCTCTCGTGTCTCAATGTCCAATAACAGTATGTATGTGTCATTTGTCAAATGCATGTCTGGTTAACAAAATAAGGTATTCAATAAGTGTATAGATTATCTGGTGAATGGCTGTGAAGTCAGAGTTGTCATGTGATGTTTAAAGTAGTTAAACGTTTTTGGTTCTGGTAATGAGGTAACCTTTATGAACTAGTTTAACCATTAGAAAACACTATTTTGCTTTCCAGACCCTGCAGCTTAAAAAGCTATATAAATAGATTGGCGGATGAGTGGGTATTAGGGCCGTTATATTTAAGCACTGTATTTCAGAAAGTGTTTTTAAAGAAGTGCACTTAAGTGAGAGGTTGGGAAGGGGTTACCAGATGGTGCCCTAGTCACCAGGGACAGCTGTTGTATCCTGCATGTTGTTATTCCATCCTGCCTCACCAGATCTTTTTAGCAAGGAAGCAAGATTACCTATCCCATGGGGAGCTGCTTCGCAAGATGTCCTTTTGGTTAAGAGCCATTCAACAACAGTATACATTCAGAGCATTTGGCTCTGTTCATGCATCATAAAGAAATTAAAAAAAAAAAAAAAGCCATGTAGATTCAAGTTTGACTGAAGGAAGAATTAAATGGAATTGCATTTTGCGCTCTTATTGATCCATGTAGTATGTTCATAGTTCAAAAACTACCATTTATTGGAGAGGTTAAATCTTTTGTAATTTCAGCATCATGCTATCTGTGTGGTGAATAACGAACTGCATTGCTAGCTCCCTTGTCTACATGGCGACATGAAACGCATGGAGGAAATCAGCACTGATACTCTTAATATCCAGTTCATAATGGCAAAGCATGATAAAGCAATTTGCCAGTGATTACATAGTGATTGGCAGAGGTTCTGGCAGACCTCAACTATGTAAAAAGTGCATATAGTCAGTAGACCCGACTCACATTGTCTTCCAGAGAATTCCATGAAAAAAAGCACACACTCTGTAATTACTGCAGAAATGCTGTACAACCCATTTTAAAATAAAGATAGGTGCGTGATTGAATGTTGGATTCTTATAGTTAATTTAAATCTGTAATTGAAATGAAAATATAGAATGGAAAATTCAGTTAGTGTTCGGACAGAAGTAAGGAAAATATATTTTGTCTTTAGCGATAAAGTATGAAATGTAATTCTTATAAATGTCTTGCTTCAAATATCGGGATCTTAAATTTACAAATCTTACAGTTTATAGGAAAAACTATCTTGGTATGTATCAGTACAATACTTATTTTAACACTTGAAATGCTCTATGCGGATACTCTTTGTTCAGTAAATACAAAATACCTTGTGCATTTGCATGTCTCAGACATCTCTACAACCCTGCCTTTTTCTTATTTAGCAAATGGTGCTTCCAATGCAGCCAGGGATTCTGGGTAATGACATGTAAATGAGCACAGTGTGTCACTCTTTAATTTTCATCTATTTTAACATGGACCCCTATGTGCTTATGCCTGCCATATTACATGCTTTTCAGCACAGCCTGGGTTAAAGAAGTGCATAGCTTGTAAACCTACTCAGACACGGCTATTTCAACCTTTTGGGTCTCATCTGTGTGAGGTTGATGGCTGGCTGTGCAACGTGAAGCTGGTACGTGGGTATAACCGGACATAAAAAAAGTTATGGTAGAGGTGCATCAGGAAGATGGCTGCAAACTAAGTGAGCTCCGTGCAGGCGGGTGATGGCGTTGCTGACAGCAGACCACAGATACATGCACTCCCGAATTTGATCGCAGGCAACAGCAGAATGCTCCGGCTAACCTAAATAAAGAAGATTCCTGCCCGAAGTTGCCCAAATATGTTTTATTTTTTATTTTTTTAATGGTCATTGGAAAATGGTGGCTCCCCATCATGTGGAGGAAACTCGAGCAGGGACTTGGCCTCTGAAGGTGAGTCCTCTCCCCCTCTCTCAAGAAAGGATATAACCGGCTATTTTAAAGAAATTAAAACAGCACTTCGGGCTGAGTCGCAGAGACTGAGTGCCTTAAAGGGTAAATCGCCTCTATCTCATCCCACATCACAGAGATGGATGAGCGCATAGAACATAGGCAGGCGGCACACTCTAAAGATATTTCTGAGCTGCAAACACAAATGAGCTCAATTATGGGAAATATTGAGGAAGCCGAGAACAGGTGCAGGCGTAACAATATAAGAATCAGAAACTTGTCTGAGAAAGTAATGATATTATCTTGACTCCTATCTCATGCGTATTCACATCTCTAGTCCCTGATTTAACAGAGGTGCAACTCCAAATTGATAGGGCCCCAAAGTCTAAAAACCTGATGGCTGATGAACCATGAGACATAATTGTACGTCTTCATTATTTTTGAACCAAAGAGGGAATTCTCAGAGCCACTAGATCCCGAAGCCAAATGGAATTTGAGGGATTCAATCTGCAGCTCTTCCCAGGTCTGGGTTAATCCACGTCAGCCAAGAGATGGGAATTCCTATTACAAATAAAAATCTATGGGAAAACCAGATCAGATAAAGATGGAGCTTTACCTGTAAGCTGCTACTTTCTATTAATACTACTACTATTATTATTATTACTTTCCCACAATAATGCGTTGTTGTTTCACCTAAAGAAGGTATCCCAATCTTGGAATCACTTGCCCTGAATCCGCCTATTCCAGAAGGAGCCCTAATACATGGTGAGGCGTTGCCGATTCCACAAAGATCAGCATGGTCCAAAGTTACTGCAGAACGAACAAAAACTGACGATAACTTAAACATTCACAGTGGTCTTCTTTTTGTTGGGTGTGCCAATTTCTTGCCTCTAAATCTAAGGGCCATACGCTGGACAAAACAAACATTTTATGACAAAAGTAATAAAGCAGAAAAGATGCTGGCAAATAGGCTAAAAACAAAACAATATTCATCTAGAATCCATGGCATCCGTCCCAAAAAGCAGTGTAATCTATGATCCTGAAAGTATTTGTTCGGAGTTCTGAGATTTCTATGAGTCTCTTTACAATGTTTGGGATCTCGGTTGTCTACAGACATTGATTTATTTCTAGCTAAATGTAATCTCCGGAAACTCTCCCTGAAGATGTTACACCACTGGAATCTCTGATTACACATCTGGAGCTATCGGACCCAAATAAATCTCACAATCTTTGCTATAAAAAATTGCTATACAGTAGTTCTCATTCCACAACTTACTACTGTATATTGTTCAATAACTTTTTCAGAACATGCCCCCCCCTATATTATAGACTGATATCCCCTTTAAATACTAATATTAAATTGTATGCCAAAATGAATGCTAACAGACTCCATCCAATTTTACCAAAGGGGATTCATCTGGAACAGGTGGGCTTTATTAAAGGAAGACGAGATTTAGATGATACCAGACGCATCATCAACCTCGCACACAGAGCAACATTCTAAGTCCCCAGCATTCCTACTAGCTCTAGAAGCTGAAAAGGCCTATGACCATCTTAACTGTCGGGTTGCCACCCTAGAATCAGTGGGATTCAGTGCAAAAATATCAATATCAAAATTCTCTATAGTTCTCCCTCAGCCATAGTTGAGAAAAATTCCATTGTCTTCTCTTCATTTCCCATATATAATGGAGTAGAGAGCGTTGATGGCGCACTGCCAGGGGATCCTGAGAGTATCAATCAGGAAAAAGAAACAGCCAGGCCACTCCAAGAATGAAAAAATGGCGTTAGGTTTATTGCATGCTGATAGCCACACAGGGAACGGACAGGTAAACGCACCTACGCGTTTCGTACTGAGTGTATAAATTTCAATTTGTTTGAAAACATACTCTTTTGGTAAATTTTCGAGGTACAAAATTAACCATACAAAATCTGTTGCCCTTATCTTAAATTTACCTAGCCATACAGTTAAACACATCCAAATTAATTTTAAATGGGACCCCCAAAAATGTATCTCTTGTGAGGTGAGTACCTAAATATTTATGGTATGCTCTATAAATATAACTATGTTCCACTCTTCAAGCAGATCCTTAAATATGTATCTATTTGGGATCCATATTCAATATCCTAGTTTGGCAGGATTACAGCAAATAAAATAAATATCCTTCCTAGGTTTTTTTTTTTTTTTTTTTCCTCCTCTCTCTATACTCTTTCTGTTGCAATTCCAGAAAGAGCTGCAAAGACTTCAGACAAGAATTAACCGCTTTATCTGGCAAAACAAAAAGCCGAGAGTCAACAGAAATATTTTATATTGCCACAAAACAGAAGTTGGTTTAGCTCTCCCAGAAATAGTACTATAAAGCCGCCCATTTAGGGCAACTAATTAGCTGAGTAAGAGATGGGTAGAACTATAGGATAACAAAACACAAAACCACAGCAAGGTCTTTTTGGGAACCCCTGAGCCCCCACAAAATATGTGTATAAGTGTCAAAAAGGAGTGCTGTTGAGCGTGGCATATGTATACAACAGACAGAGAAGCCATAAAATACTTATATATTCTCTTGAAAAGAAGTGTTCGTTAACCCAAACTAAATGACACCTTTTCAAGAGAATATATAAGTATTTTACTGTGTATTTCTGTCATGTTGGATGTAGCATTGGGCTTCTCTGTCGTCTGTTGTATAGAACTATAGGATCTAAGTTGCTTCCCTGAGGAATTACAAAATATACTTTGGATAGAGAAAAAAAAATCTAGACCACAAGGTGTATATATCGTAACCCTATTCTAGCCTTTTCATGCAATTTATGGGACGCGTTTAAATCTAAAAATAATGTAATGGTCCCTTTTTCTATGACGTACTCTCTATTCTCTAAATCCACTTTCTCGCCAGGGTACAATCGAAACCACCCAAATCTTTGGATTAACAAAGGATTACTAGGGTAAAAGATGTGATGGATTCAAATACCATCAAATCGTTCCCTAATTTACAATCAATATTTTCGATCCCAAATGTTGAATTTTACAAATACTTACAACTCTACTTGTGGTGTTTAAAAGAAAATATTTACAAGATTTCTGGAAGCGTAAGGCCCACCCCTCCCCCTTCCAAAGTGTTTGCAACAAAATGTGGGATGCAGCCTATCTTGATGTCATCAGCCTATCCCCAAACCCAACCAATAGGTTATTGGTGCCTGGGAGCCCTGGTTTTCACAAATAAGGTTCTGAGCGGTATGGAGGATTATTGCCTTTTTTGTGCTAGAGATATTAAAGAGGAAGGGACTTGCAGGTCGATCTGAGTCGTATATATGTTCTCACAAGCTATTCTGTAACTGTTTAATTGTTGCATAAGTCTCAACAAATGTTATGCATTTCTTCTACCAATCTATCGACATTCCCTCTCCCTCTGTAATTAATTTGTCATTTTTTTTTTTTTACCCTGTAAAATTAATTTTGATGTGCTGTCTTATGATTCCTTGATATGAAAATAACTTTTTTCTTTTGTTATTTTTCGTTTATGGTGGCAGAAAAGTGACACAACCACTCTACCGTGCAGTGTACAGTAAATAAAAATACTGTACCTTGCAAATTCGCAAACTCTTCATTCTCTACTTCTGTGTCTTCTGAAAAGGCAAGGTGTGCCCCAAACATACTTGTTTATTTCTTGATCGTGTAAAAAGTCCACATTTTGGATTATAATGGTGGACCATTCAAGTGATCTCTTTGGTCAATTAATAACTATTTTTGCGAAGGCAAATGACCAATTAGTGGATCTGCATGCCGCCGCCTTCAGGTTTAACCAAACCAGTTTAATTCATTCCACTCATACATCATACAGGGATTAAACTGCTGACAGATTCTGGGGGGAAAACATCCAAATGAGCACTTAGTAGTCGTGTCACTTTGCTTTCTATCCATTTTAAAAAGTGACTCTAGAACTTCGGCCTTTTGTATTACACACCTTTATTCAACAACACCTTGGACGAGAACTACAGAATCGGGGGAATACGGAAGATGCGAGTTGTTATAAAGTTTTCTCTTTTTCTTGTAGGACACATTACATTAATGTCTGTTGAACTTAAAAATATCGGACCAATCTTAACCAAGCAGGGCTACTTTAATAGTACTTAAGATGAGTATTGAAGGGCAGAAAGCTCCCACGTATGATAAATGGATGCAAATAATCAAAAGGTCAGATAGCACACTCCCAAAAGTAGTGTTGAGAGATATATATATATATATATATATATATATATATATATATATATATATATATATATATATACTGGCAAGATGACGGTGGATCTCCATGCAATCGGCCGATGTCACAGGCAACCGGCCCCACTCATGTACCCAGGTCACAGAGCACATCCTGACTCGCTTGCAAGATCCTGTGTCTCCACCAATCACATCTAGTTTCACGGTTCTCACGCAGCTCTGTCAGTGAATGTAGATTTGCGGTAGAGTTTAAAGTGGCAATCCATGCTTTATTCCAGTTTAATTGCACTAAACATGCATCAATATGTTGCAGTGTGGAAGAAGGAACACACGGAATATTGTTTTTCAAAATTCTATGAATGATAATGGCACATGGTATTCTGAAATGGAGAAGTCGGAATTTTGCTGCTTCTGAGGATAAACATATCCATTATCTTCATGTTCTTGTTATCCAGAGAATCGAACCGAATAAAAAATAATTGGTAGCTTATTGCCATCGCAGGGAAGTGCTAAATTGTTATTGATAACAAACCGTTATTACGTTAACCTACTTGCAATCCTTTTTTGTTTCCTTTCAATTTATACTTGCATGGTTATACAATATACTTGATGATGCACTGAAAACGCCTGAAAATGTTGGCTGCTTTTGGAGGGTTTCTAGTCGCGCTATCTAGCTGTAGTCCGTGGGTCAGATGTGGCACTTTTGGTATTTAATATGGTCCCCATCACTGCTAAGTGAAGGCAGCCAAGGGGAAAATCCGTGGGAAATATGTTCAATAGATCGATAAGGGGATTTCAACAGTGCAAAATAGAGACCAAAAAAGCAAGAGAACAGGTGAACGATGAAGATGGTAGCTTCTTTTTGTTGGCACTATAATGTAGCCAAATAAGAAGTGTAGACTTGCTGCTTGATTTTTATATTCCTTTTTAAGCAGACTTCTGTATGTACAATACACGTTATATAACATTACCCCAATGGTAAAGATCTTATTCAGCCATGCAGTGCACAAGTGGAGTTGATCTCTCATAGCGATCGATCTATAGATACAGATATCTATCTACATCTCTTTTGATAGAAAAAACAGGGCAGTGTCTCACTGCTCACAAGCTTGCCAACTTTTTTTGGGGGGGGGGAGGGGTGTAAGAGGATTCATTTTGTGCATTAAATTCATAGATAACCGTATTTCAAAATTACATATTGTTGTCCTCAAGGATTTTGTGCTCTTGGCTAGACACCAGATGGCTGATTTTAAGACTATGCAAGATCTATGTTTCAACAAATAAATATGAAATATCTAATCTGTGATTTTGCAGACCACAAATCTGGGTAAGCCATATTTACTATGCATTTGGAAATATGTTTTTACAGTCTAATTGTGGTATGTATAGATTATTGAACACGTATTACTTGCATTTAAGTATAAATCTCTTCCTTAGATCAAAGAACAATGATCATTTTAATTTAAACACCACTGAAACCATAATGGGAGCCCATATTTTGTCTGCCACAAGGGACCCTTGTTAAGAAAGGAAAGCAGATCATGTCTTGAAGTTTATTTTAAATGCAGGGAATAACACATGTATGACGATTGAACTATTGAAAAACATGCACCCAAGGATTTATTATCTAGGTAACATTAACATACCAACTCGCATTTTAAATCCTTAGTGGTGCATTGAATGTTTGCCTCTTCACTTTTCAAACCTTTTATAACTATTCGTCTTTGGAAAGTAGCTGGGGCCCCTGACATTCCTTGGGGCATGCGTTCAAATTGGTAGAAACCTGCGGAATCTGAACAGTCTTTTATCTTGCTTGCACATTGGGATCTGGTAATATCTGCTGTGGAGATCGAAGATCGAAAATCCATTTAATGCATCCTCTATACGCGGAATGGTATATTGATCTGAAGTGATCCTTTTTGTTCAGTGTGCGATTAATCAATGCACATTCTTACCGCTCCATTTTTCTTCCGAGCCATCACTATCGGTGATGCGTAAGGAATTCGGAGATTATTCCAGCCCCCATTCATTCCTGAAGATGTCATCTCGCATCTTCCACATCAGCCGGGGCCCATCTCTGTGACCTTTCGCTGAATGGTGCGAGCATCATGAAGATAAAATGGCGGCAGAGGCAGTAAGGGGTGACCGTCTTAATGACTTCTGTAACTGTGGCAATGTCTGACCGTACAACTGGGAAATTTATAATGGATCACACTAGTTAAATCAAAAACCCGAATCTCGCCAGTGCCTCCAATGTAACCCCTCTACTTGTAGCTCTCTATCCTGAGAAAGTGGCAGACTCTCGGGTTCCCTCACTTCCAGTAATAATCTGAGTGTGATTCCAAGTGTATCACCCCCACATGCGCAATACAGGTCCAGCAGACCTCAACGCAAAAGCATTTCTTAATCGCTGAATTATAAGCTTACGTAGTTTGTTCCAGGTATCTTTTGGAATGCCCACCTTCATACCAATAATAATGGCCATTTTGATTTTAATGCTTACAGTAGAATTAAGTTTAGGAGACTTGAGATAGTTGATTCCCACCAAACACTGAAGACACGGCTCTCAGACTTGTAGGACTTGACGGCAGTACAAGTTGTAAATTGAAAAACGGTTTAGGCAATGCTCATTCTTCTCATATTTGATAACACTAAACTGCATCACGACTAGAAACGCCTCTCCAGCTGTTAAGGGCACAAACCTAGTTCTCATGCTAAAATATTTATGCTTTAGTTTACTGCTCTTTACATGACCCAGGTCTCATACATGCATGAGTTCTTCACCCTGTATGTATTTATTTTTGTTTTGTGATGCATGTTATAATTGGTTTTCAGCAGCATTAATTGTAGGGAAATTGTGCAGTTATACATTTTCAGTGCATTACTGTAGTTTACATTTGCGGAATAAATTCTTAGCCTATTAGCAGGGACAGCTGTTCTGAGTCTGGCTAATGATATCCTGTAGCCATATGTTGGTCAGTAACGTGTGCTCTCTGAAAAGACATTTTCTAACAATGCACCCTGGTTACAGTATTTTCATAAAATGAACATATTCCTTCCACACCAGACCTACATCCATATGCATGTGGTATACAACGTTGGTGTAGAACTTTAAATATAAATGACTTATTTTTACTATAACTACACTATGTAAGAACTGATTGATATGCTTCTGTTAAAATATTAATTTAAAGTTTCAATGTCATGTTTTAGAGGTTTATATTCACGCCCCCTCTGGCATTGAAGAACAATCCATTGCAGGCCATTTTGTCACTGGAGGGGTTAAATATGATTTAGAGTTGAAGATAAAGATATATAATTATTCCTGGAGGTGATATACAGAAGACGAAACTCCCTTTTTCTTTTCATGCCCATTTTCTTGTTGCTTCTTGTTTGATCCCATAGCCCTCTTGGAATCAAAGTAAAAGCTCTGGGCTGTTTAACATCTTCCTTCCTTGAGATCTATATTCTAATTTGACGTATGTTTTACAGTACAAAATGCTACCTCACAAACCCCATAGCGGCTCATCTACTGTAGGGTCAGCTGTTTTATTACCCCTGAACTCCAGCGACTGGGGTGGTTTTACATTTCCCTACATGTCCTACGTTGTGAAGTGTGGACTGATGGTATGTTTAAATCAGTGGTGGCTAGTTCATCTTTGTACAATATAAAAGATCAGTAGTGTAGCTGGAAATATATTTGGGTGTTTGAGGACACGTCAGAACTCTAACTTCCCCGTGAGGTTGAAACAGCTGGAAGGAACGCGACTCGTGCTCATGTTGCTAAAAGACATAACATTCACTTCCAACAGAACAAAGCACAGTGAGCGTCTTTATCATGGTGTCTGACGTACTCGGTTAGTGTCTTGCCATTTCTGATATCATTTAATATTTTGTGCTCAATGGGCAACGTGTGACTGCCCTGCTAAGCGCTCTGGATATTTGTTGTATAATATTTGTGGTGGATTCAATTCAAGATTTGAATTTAGTTTTTTTTTTTTTTTCCTTGGGTCTTTTGCATAAAACACAAGCAAGGCCATTTAATCATTAATGTTGGGTTAAAACATTGAATGGCTGGGTACAGTATTTAAATACATGTACTGAAGTAGAGCCGGATTTCTTCCTATGAGCATTGTAGTGTGTGGTGGTTCTCATAGTTTCCAGAGATTCTGCTGTGTTTTTTTTTTTTAATTATCTCCCAACATTGCCGCCTTTGTTTCAATCTATAAATGACCTATATTATTATTATTAGCAGAGGGAGACAGTTTGCAGCTGCAGAACGGGCTGTAACGATGCTTTCTGTATACATTAGTATATGTTGTAGTCTGCCCTTTCACTGAATGTGGTTTCTTTGTTGTTTTGCAGGTTGCTTTGAATGCTGCATTAAGTGCTTGGGAGGAGTCCCGTATGCGTCACTGGTGGCCACCATTCTATGCTTCTCTGGAGTGGCACTCTTCTGTGGCTGTGGTCACGTGGCTCTCACAGGAACAGTAACGATCCTTGAGCAGCATTTCTCCTCAAACGCCAGTGATCACGCTATCCTGACTGAAGTGTAAGTATCCAGGACATTATGGCCAGCTCGCGTTTACCTGAAGCTTGGCTTAATCTGCTGTGTGGGTTTTGCATTTCCACACGTGAAACCACATTTGTTTTTTAGTAGTTTTCGGGTTAGTGATAATTGCCATATGTATTAAAATGCTGAGTTCGTACATAGATCTGACCGTTTACACTGCGGTGCCCACGGTGGTAACTGCCAGCACAATGAATTACTACCTTTTTTTTTAATCACCAAGTCACCGGCATCTTAAAGGCCACTCACTTCAATAGGCCATAAGGTGTCTTATGAGCTTAGCACAGCTTAGTAATATGGCCCATATTCAACATAATGATTTGCATCTGCATGTGAATCCTGTTCATCACTAGGCCTCTTCTCCTGTTTTATTAAGTACAATCATTACAGCTCATACAGTAGGTCTAGATAACCGAACAAGGTTTTCGTGGAATCTTTTACACCCAATTGTCCAGTTTCACTATTCACTCTAGTTCCTATTATGCTATTTAATGTACATGTGTATCTATATATAGATATCTAGATGCACATGCACATGAACACAAGCACATGCATGCGCACACACACAAACACACACATGCATACACACACTTTCATGCGTACATTAAATAGCATAGTAAGAACTTGAGTAAATAGTGGAATTAGGCAATTTCTACTTTTCTGACAAGAATTTATTTGCGGTTCTTACCTTTACATTTTATTATGCACATACATATAATAAAATGTAAAGGTAAGAAGCGCAAATAAATTCTTGTCGGAAAAGTAGAAATGACTTACTACACCCTTTACATGGGAGATGTAGCACCTCGAAAAACAGCCCTACAAGCATGAATAAAATAGCGGTTTCCTCTGCACGCAAAGTAAATGAAATACTGTACTTGCACAATGTGTATGTACAAAAGGCCACAAACCTAACATCCCTATACTGCAGTATCGGTGTGCTGACACATTTCCACATTAAAATCTTCCCCTTACCCTAAATATATCAAAATATGCCAACTGTTGTATGTTTATAGAAGAGTATTCTGTTAAGTAGGTGCAGGCTGAATAGATGTCTAGTACTTTGTACTTAGTGCCAGGTCTCCAGTTACACATTGTTGATGTCAAAGTTGCCAGTTATATAAGAGCTGATATATTGGCTTGTGGTTCTAGGTTTTGAGTGATGGGTAAAGAAAAAGATGCCACTTCATGCAAAATGGTTTTGGTGCCTAATGACTTCATGTGTATTATGACTGCTAATGACCATAATAATACAAATGGAGTGTTCAGTATAACAGAGGGAGAGAGCATTATCTGATGGTAACGCACAAAGTCCCAACCAGAGAATTCTCCAGAGGTGGAGAGCTGGGCAGAGAGACCCCTGTTGTGTGAACTCAGTTACCCAAAACCACAAAATATCACTGAGAGAGAGATGAAATGGCATTATGCACACAAGTACCAAAGGAGATACCATGTATAATGTAACATGGATAAATGAATGTAAGTGATAAGAATGGTCCCCTAACAAAAGCTGGTAAGCATGGTGATTAGAACATAACATTTATCTTTAATGATAGCAACAGATAAAATACTATGGGGACAATAAAATATAGACTACCAAGAGGAATATATCTAAAGCAGTCTGTGGTGGTACATTCCAAGAGATTAAGAATATCTCTGCAGCCTCTGTCGGGCTGTATGCAATGCTGTGAGGTTGCTTAATTATATTAAGTGCATCCTGGAGGGCTGTGTGATCTCAGAGCACCCGCAGAACAGTTAGTCTAACTACCCGATCTGGATTTAAAAAAAAAAAAAAGCATGTGTCAAAAAGCAGAGCGGTAATTAGAGTGATGCTCGCCCTGGGAAACAGCCCCATGGATATCAGCAATGCCGTTTTGCAAAATTAGGAAGCCTGAAAGATATACGTTATACTAAAGTATGCATAACTGTGTTGTAATTAGTCCAGTGGCAAATACTTTTAGTATACAGTATCATACATCTGAAAACCTAGTCGGTGACGTAAATGTGAATTCTGATCTTTCTTTCACTTCTAGAATACAATTAATGCAGTATGTCATCTATGGAATTGCATCTTTCTTCTTCTTGTACGGAATCATCCTTTTGGCAGAAGGCTTCTACACCACAAGTGCAGTGAAGGAGCTGCATAGTGAGTTTAAAACGACAGCCTGTGGACGATGCATCAGTGGAATGGTGAGAACTGTGGATGATGGAACTTTTAATGTTTCATTTTAGTTTTAAACTTGCATGTAAGTGGGGGAATATAGGCACACTTTGTCCCTTATCTAGATCTGTTTTTGTACCTGAAGCACAGGCATTTTCAAAAAATAAAGCTGGGTGTGAGCCTTCATTTTTTTGGTTCCTAATGCTTTTCCATAGCCAGATGTCAATCTATGGGCTTGTGAAGAAGTGAAAACGACATATTGCACTTATTCTCATGTCTGATATGAGGCAAAGCATCCAATCCATGTTTAGTCAAATAAAGTATTTTATTTTGAATAAAGTCGTTTTTTTTGGTTCAGTAACTATTTAGAAATGACCTGTAATAGTTGAATGAGTGATGTCATAGACTTCCATAATGTCCCTTTCATCTCACATGTTTTTTCTTATGCAGTCAAAGTTGGTTTATTATCATCATGTTAGCAATACAAAGCAATGTATGAATTGGCAACAAAACAACCACTTTCAGCACCTTTTATCTTGTTTTATTGAATAACACCTCATGTACAAACCCAATTACTATCCTCCTCCATGACATCCTGTTAGGAGTTAGTGAGTGAGTGTAATGAATCTATGGGTATGTACAGATGCTGTTTTCCAATTAGTCATTAGTACAGAATGCAGTGGCTGTAACCAACTGCCATTTTTATGTCCAAAATCTAATTTACAACTGTTATGTACCAAGCATATCCTAAACGAATAAAATTAAAATCAAGATTCAACTGACATTTCAGTGCGGGACTCTTGTCCTGTTCACTTCGATCCCATTCAGTCATTTTTTACTACATCTTCAATAACTCTTGCTAATCTCTAAAGGGCAGTTTTTAGTTTTACAGTTTACCTGCAGAGGTTTTGCAACAATGCTCTTGTTTTTTTAGGCCCATATTTACGAAGCCGGCTACTGCCATCTTCCGGCGCTGGAACACTTATTCAAGTCAATGAGCTGTGAGGGGTCTTCCAGCATTGGGAGCGGTTTAATGGCAGAAGATTGCTTTTGTTAAATACTGTATGTGCCTAAATCCCTTTGCAGACGTGTAGACATGCTTTCAGAAAGCAGAGTGGTTCAATGCACATATCCACTGTGTAAGTTAGTGAGAAGGCAAATGGACCGCTTGGTCCGCCATGCAATGTTTATCTGTTAATATTATTATTACATATGTTATACTCAAGTCAAAATCTGATAGTTATCATTCTTTGGCTCTTAATTATGGGGTATTTAGATGCGTAGCTCACAAATACTTTTTCTAAATGTCTTTGCAGATCTTTTAACCTATACTCAGGGTTATAATTTGTGCTGTCAAATTTGTATTTTATGACCACGGAAAGGGATCTCTGGGAGAACAAAAGCTCAAGCCGTCTCGGTTATGTAAATTACACACCACAGCTCAGAATCTGAGACCCATTAATGGTAGCTTGAATTTTGTGTCTGAGATGACAATCTGTTGTGATAAACATATTTGTTTCTCTCTTTCTTTGCCAGTTTGTGTTTCTTACCTATGTCCTGGGAGTGGCCTGGCTTGGCGTCTTCGGTTTTTCTGCTGTTCCCGTCTTCATGTTTTACAACATGTGGTCATCTTGTGAGGTCCTCAAAGCTTTGTCTATAAATATGACAACTTCGGCGGACCAGATATGTGTGGACATCCGACAGTATGGTACATAAGTTTGTCGCCGTACTCCTCTTATTGTGGAAGTGCCAAATCTAGCACTCTTTGTTCAAATTCAGATCAATGGCAAAAAGAAAACAATATTAAGGCAAGACTGTCACAGATTAGCCTGCAAGTTTGTAACCAACCCCTGGAAGTATGAGACCGTGGTCCTCACTCTAACATGTTTCCTAGGACTGGCACACTAAACCATGTTATAATGCCACTCCAAGTGAAATACCCCATCGCCTTTGGTTGGAATTATCTTCTCTATTCATATGCTGGCTTTTTATTTTTTATTATTATTTATAAAAAAACATACATTCACTACAAAATATTTGTTGTAACCAGTATCACATCGACACCTGAAAGAGGCAATCCAACCATCTTTATAATAATTAAAAATAAAAACCTTTTTGTTTTAATATATGCAGCATTTGATTACCTTTATTGAAAACTAATTACCTCCGCTGCCGATTGATCGGTCAGCAAAATCCTGTTTCCCAGGGTTCACTAAATGGCTGCCTTTTTAGTTTCAAATCAATCCTTCAGTCCGTGTAATTCAGCAGCTACAATGTATTCTTATATTATTAAGGTAACATTATCTATTGTTACAGTTTGCAGCTCAAACGGAATATTGGCAACAAATAATCAAAAATAGGAAAGTGTTAAAAAGATCTTGTACTGCTGGGGAAGTGTGCTAAACCGTGCTATAGAAATCAAAAGATGCTCCCTATATTACAACTTATTAAAAATGGCATTAAGATTTGAATAAAAAAAGTAGTATCTAATAATACAGAACTGCTTTATTTAAATAAAAAAAACCACACAAACTAAAAAAAACATATGTAGGATATTGCAAAGATTGCTCCTTTAAGGGGAAGTTTGTGTGGATAATTTATATAAATGGATAGTTTTTCTTGCTGTGTCTCTCAGGCTATGAGAGCTGCCTGTCCACAGGCAGAGTCTGGCACATTAGGTGTGTTGCTGAAAATGTCTTCTTGCCAATCTTCAAAGCAACAGCATTACAGTATATGTGTGGGTGCTTGTAAAGGAACACAGATGGCAAGTGGGTGGAGAAGTAGAGGAAGGAGCATGCAGTAACTAGCGTTTCTAATTGATTCAACTAATTTTAGTGTTTCTGTTTTAGGTATCATTCCATGGAATGCTTTACCTGGAAAAGCATGTGGTTCAGCTTTGGAGAACATCTGTAACACCAATGAGGTACCTGATTTCAATGCACTTAAGATCCCAAATGGGCACATTGTTACTGTAATTTTACACCGTTTTATAATTTGTTTCCCTTTGTAACAAGTGAACCGAGTTAAACAATCTAGAAATAGTGATTACGTGTTTTTTGAGCCATGCTCCAGGTTGCAATCCTTGATACATGACCCTATGTTTCTAGGGTGTAATGAACCATATGGAACATCTGCTCAAAATCACCTTCTCCCTTCTTTCCTGTAATTAATAGCATGTTAATGGTATGGGTTATTAAGGGTACATAAGCTATATAATGCAGAGAATTGCAGTATATTGGCCTCTTTTGTACAGAAGACGTGGAAGAATATTGGGTTTTTGTGGTTTATTTAATAGACAAATGCAGTTGTTAGAGTAAATAAGTTAGGGTGTAATAACACTTTATTTGATTTCTGTAAAGGAAGATTGAAGCAAAATAAGACAATACAGGCATACCCCGCATTAGCGTACGCAATGGGACCGGAGCATGTATGTAAAGTGAAAATGTACTTAAAGTGAAACACTACCTTTTCCCCACTTATCGATGCATGTACTGTACTGCAATCATCATATACGTGCATAAGTGATGTAAATAACGCATTTGTAACAGGCTCTATAGTCTCCCCGCTTGCACACAGCTTCGGTACAGGTAGGGAGTTCAACTTTGCTGTTCAGGACGTGCTGACAGGCGCATGCGCGAGCTGCTGTTTGACTATTGGGTGATATGTACTTACTCGCGAGTGTACTTGAAGTGAGTGTCCTTAAAGCGGGGTATGCCTGTATAGCCTTTGCTGGTTTCTAATCGATTTACTGTCTGAATCGATTGAGGGGATGGAAATCTAACAATTTGATTGGATGGATTAAATCTTAAAGCAGTACTTTGCCTTGGAAACATGATTGGGTTTTTAAAACATTTTGTAATACCGTTACCCTCTGTAGAGGGTTCTACAGTTGGTTATAATAGCTGCTCACATTGTTCCTCAAACACAAAAAACACGTATTAAAGCTAAAGCAGATCCTCTACCAGCTGCTGACACACTCTTCCATATATGGTAAGCTCAGAGGGACAGATTACACACCTTGCCGACAGCCAGCAGTACCTAGAGGAACTCTTTCCGAAAGTCATTTATATAATAAAAAATACACGGTGTATAGAATGTTATGCCGCTCAGAACAAGGCATTATCCTTTTGGAAACTTTCTAGAGGTATTAAAGAGACAATCCATGGCAGCAATTTATTTTTAATTTATAGCGTTGAAGCAGGGGGTCTCCGGAGCTGGATCCCGTTAACGTCAGCCCTGGGGTCCACCTGCTTCCAGAGGTGCTTACCTGTGAATTAGGTGCCGTATCTGCTCTCCTTGGCTACCAGGGTTCAGAGATTTCACGTACTATGGGCCAATAGTTATGATGTGATCAGTGTGGCTTCCTATTCGCCCATGTGATGCGGGAGCTTACAATTTGAAGCCCCTGCTTGCTGAGCCAGAACAGCTACTGGCACCTCCTACAGAAGTAGGGGGTCCCCGGAGCTGAAATTAACGGGGTTCAGCTGCAGAGACCCCAGCTTCAATTCTATATTAAAAAAACAACCTGTATTGCTGGGGACAGCTAGCTAACTGCTTTGTAAAATGTGTTACGAAGGCCACAATATTTAAAGTATAGTATTCATGTAGTATTGTAAACACTTTATTTTACCAGCATCTGGTGTGTGTGTGTGTGTGTTTCACCTAACAACTTAGAATGCAGGAGAGCTAATTGAAACTATTGTCTACAACTGTGTGTTTGTTGTAATGCAAACAACCCCCCCCCCCCCAACATGTTGCATGTTCTGATCTTGTTTACATATTTTCCCCAGTTTTACATGTCCTATCACCTCTTTATTGTGGCTTGTGCTGGGGCTGGAGCTACTGTCATTGCACTGGTGAGTAGTATTTGTCATTACGAATGTCATGTATTGCCTTTTTTAATTGGAACTGAAAAGAATAATCATGTTTACTTGCAAAAGCATAAACTAGAGGTATAGTGGTATTCACCATTGCGGTTTTAACTAGTTGTTAGTTTACTTTAGGAGCCGAAATTCTTGTAACTTGTTGTTAAATGTTGGCTTTTATTGGAGCAGGTGCCAAAAACAGCATTTTAATAAGATACTGTAAACTTATTTTTTTTAAGCAACAATCATAAATTAGGACTCAAAATAGCTTAAAGCTCAGTTGATGAATTGTCTGCATACAATGGCTCAAGTTTTCCTAACTCTTGTATGCGAGAAGTAATCAGAAACGGAAATACTGTATATCTCTGATCATACCAGCCATCTATCACAGACATTTAATTATTTGTTATGTTGTGGCCCAACTAGCATATATCCTTCTTTAGCCAGTGTTAAAGCCTTTAACTATAGACAAATGTAAATGTTGCAATTAGTAATACTATTGATCTACTCTACTCTAGCCCTTAAATATAATATTGGAGTGCACCAGGATTATTTATCCACCGTTTGGTGCTGTAACGTTTTATAACAGGAAACCGTTTGGTGAAAAATTGCCACTTTTTACAGTGGATTGAAGGGCAGTCGGGGTGCAACAAAATTGATTGTGTCTGCTACCAATTTCAAGCACTGCTGTAATAGGGATAATTAGATGCACATTTACTTTTAGTCGAGAGAAAATCCTCCCCCCCCCCCCCCACTTCTCTGAAAACGAAAATGTGAATGAGCAAAGTTCAGATCTAGAATGCAACTGTTAGAAGTATTTCAGGTCTGACATTGTAACAACTTCTACAATTTACTAGTTCAACTGGCCAACAAAACAGATACTGAAAAGTCGTCTAGAAGGAAGGAAAAAAAAAAGAGATAAAGGGATATAGTGGCATGGAAATGGCTAGGATACAGTTTCTGAAACATTAGGAGCCATATTCATTAAGCAGTCTTCTGACATAAGACACCTTCCAATCCATTCCAGTGAATCAGAAGGGGTCTTACAGCAGGAGACATCTTGGTAAATATGGGACAAAATGCATAAATAAGTGGCTTCTATAACATAATGGCCATAGTTCATTAAACTGAAAGTGCCAATTGGGGCACTTCTGCATGGAAACTTCAATGAGTTTCTGTATGATGGTGCCTCATCCAACACTATCCCAGTTTTAATGAGTAACCCCGATATGTTTCAATTTCAAACTGAGAGCAAATGCACCTTTATGATGTGGCCCCAGCACTTTTCATTTTGAAAAAAATGTTTTCGTAACATAATTGAACAACCAGCTCATTGTAACAAAGCCTGATCCGTGGCGGAGAATGAACTGGTCCTTGAATATGTTTATTTGCATAGAAAATTGACCACCGCATGACTAAAGTTCAAATAACACACTGTTATGCTTTGTTCTTCGTGGCTCATTATCCCAAATACAGTAGCTGAGAACCTACAGTGACTCGTTCAGTGCTAGCCTGGTGAGCCAAATACTACCATCTGGCAAAGGATGGTCTCTTTAGCACTGTGTTATTAGGAAGTTATAATTATAAGCTTTTGATAATGGGTATTGTAAGCATAGTCACGTACTGTGGTTCATTATGACCTTCCCATGCAAAGTAACTTGTATTTCAGATTAGTTTAACCTCAATCTTCCCTGGATGTGAAAATGTAGTTATACCTGAGTGATGGCCAAGGCTGCACTAGGCAATAGCTTGCTGTGTCTTACTTTCCTCTTTATTTTGTTCTCTTCCACCAGCTGATCTACATGATGGCTACCACATATAACTATGCTGTTTTGAAGTTTAAGAGTCGGGAAGATTGCTGCACTAAATTCTGATCTGTTTTACCCAGTAAAAAAGCATTAGTCTGCATTGTTGTAACTACCACTGACACCCTGGACTAAAACACAGTTTAGCATTTAGAATTTTATGACCTATATTGTTTTTGTAAATAGCTTCAGTAAAGCCTCATTTATTGTGGGTAATAAACAGATTGTATGTGAATACTACAGTGAATGAGATCTGGCTATTCTCTAACTGACCATTGAATATTTGCCTTTTTGTCACACTTTTTCTGAATATAACACACAACTGTTGTGCCTTTTTGGGACTCATTATCTACCCAGTGCAGTGAGAATGACCTGTCCAGCAAGTGGGTTGTGTCGAATCCTACCATGCAACATGTTAAAAGTGGGGGGAAAAACACATTTCGTAGAAGAAATGCAGAATCAGCAGTGTAGCCTGACCTTGTTTTCCCCAACACCATGCATGGGAAAAAAAAAAAACAATCCACATTAGCAACAAAATTCTCATGTTTCAACATTCAGATTTACAGTTATGCTGCTGTTGAACAGAAATGTAGAACTAGTCTAGAGAAATAACAGAATGAATTTACAGTATGGTCATATTTTCTTGTGCCCTTGTGTAAAATTGAGCTGATGTAATTTTTTTTTATATGTTATGAGTGCTTATTAACCAAGTAACATGTTAAGAATGTATTCTGTCCCCAGCTGGGCAAAAATAAATGTTTCCAATTGCAAGCTTTTTTTTTTCTACACAAAGACTCGCTTTTGTGCCGTTTTTAAATTGTAAGTAACAGATAATTTTTAGTAGCCAGGTCTCAAAAACAGTGTGTGGCTAATAAGCCCTTTACCGTTAGAACCATCTCCAATAAATGTATGCAATGCACTGGAGGCCCAATTGGCCAAGAAAGGGCGTAGAAGTGACGTATCGCCATTAATGGTGGGTTAGTTTGGCACGGAAATGTAGACTGAAATAATAACTTGAAACAAAGGTTCTTCTGACGAGGAAGTTTGAGAGAAGAATACGGTCACTAGTGATGAAATGAATTCCTTTTTTTATAACCTATTTTTGTAGTTGAATAAATATGGCAATAAAAGATTTAACTCCTGAACTGCATGCTTCTGTTTATACCAGGCAAACTACTTAGTCTCCACCAGTCATTCTTAAATCTTGTCATAGTATATTAGGAACGATAGGCATTCTTTTTAACGAACCAGTATTTACGGTGTTAGCACATTTTGGGTATTCTTTTTTCCAAAAATGTATTGCACTAATATCTAGCATAAATACATAGTGAAAAGTATAACTGAAAATATCAATGTCCTACACAGATTAAAACAAAAATAAATAAACAAATGAACATGTTTCCTTTTTTTGGTGGGAGTTGAGTTGTATGCGGCTTTAACGTAACTACTTTGCAGAATTCCTTAAATGCAAACATTACTATAGATTAGATTTTTTTTATTTCTGGCTAACTAACTCCCTCCAACTTTTTTTTTTTTTTGCCTGTCCTTTGGCGATTTTTAGTTTAAGTGCATGTTTGGAAGTCAGGTCATTAATCATTATGTTCACTAAAAGGCACCTGTTGGCAAAGCAGATTAACTTGTTTTTCTTTTTGTTGTAATACAATACTACTTCTAGTAATCTAACATACTGCTTGCTTTGCCTCTTGACATGCTCACTAGCCACCGTGCTCACCCTTCTCTTGCAGATCCACTTCCTCATGATTCTGTCTTCTAACTGGGCCTACTTAAAGGATGCAAGCAAAATGCAGGCATACCAAGACATTAAAGCAAAAGAAGAGCAAGAACTTCAAGACATCCAGTCACGGTCAAAAGAACAGCTCAATTCTTACACATAAAATGAGTACGAGAGTAATTCAGCAGGAGCCAGTAGCCCTAATAACCAACAGAAGTGCAAGATAAATAAAAACAAGCTACTGGAACTGATTTTGTACAATTAAAAAAAAAATTAAAAGAATCCAGTGAGTAACACTATTCACTCCTTTCCTCCTCCACCCCCCCCAATCTTTTGATCTCAGGCATTTTAAAAGGCAGCACTTTATAAGGGTACCAAGCAAAAAGTTTGTCCGTTTGGAACAGTGCATTCCAAACTGACAGTCATGGAGTAGAACTCTTGGTGTTGGAAATAATGACCATCTTGTGCTTTTATTTTCAGTATGTCTGGTTACATAATATACTCGCATTAAAGTGTTACCATTTTAAATGAAATATAAATACCCCAATCAATGAACCCTAGCATCTTCACATGTTCATACAAAACCTGTGAGAAGCCATCTCCCAAGACCAGAGTTTAAAAAAACTGGTTAATATTTCTGTCCTTTACTTTGACTTTTAAGTATGCGTAAACAATTCATTTCCTTGGCATGTAGACTATCTGGTCTGTATTGGGAATTAATTTGACACATTACACTTGTCTTCTCCTCCCCTCCAGCCCCCCCCCCCCAAAACGTACAATTAAGCTTTTATTTAATTCTAATAATAAACGTGTTAGTCTAGGTAATGAGAAACAAATGTACATTGGTGCATTGAAGATATAGTATTACATTGTTGCTGTAAGTCGCTCATTAATCCGTGGTTTTGTGGTCTTGTTTTTGACAGTCGCTTCCTAAAAATACATTACAAAAACCCCACACAAAAAAAAAAGTGGAGTGGAAAATGTAGGTGGTACATGTTTAGGAATGATGCATAGTCTACTGGATGATCTACAGCTATTCTTGCCTGTTAAAGTGAACAGTGTTCAGGTTTTTTGTTTGTAAAGAAGAAAAAAAAGGGCCTTCAAGGCATGTAACCAATTTAAAATTATTGTATGTAGCAAAAATGTAACAATAGCTTTTTGTTATACCAATGCATGGAAGATTCATTAATATTTCTACTGCAACGCAGGTGATCGTTTTATCCCAGTGTTCTCTTGTATGAAGGCAGTGTCTTAAAGCCATTTTTTTTAAAAATATATTTTGTGTAGTTGCTGGGAGTTGTGTTTAGTCGAATATTTTTATGTAAAAAAAAATTACATTTTGCTATGTATAAATTTTGTAACCTAACAGTGACTCAATATTTTCTATCAGTGCCAAGGGCTTCCTGTAGTTATATCCAAGTGTTATAATAAATATTTGTAGATAAATTTATTGTTTCTGTGATGCTTCAAGAATACATTCTGAACCACTTTCAAGCAATGCTGCAAATGAAGGGTTGTGCTTAAGATATTAATACACTGGTGCTTGCACCAAAATGGTGTTAACCAACAGTAGTTCACCCATCACTGTTAAACAATGGTAAACAGAGGTGCATTTTTATTAAACTGCCATTCCACAGTTGCGGTAACAGTGGAGTTATATGAAAGTCAACATTTTATGTTTGAGTGATTGTTACTCCAATGTATCAAAGATAAATCTTACATTTTATGAAACCCACCTCTGGGCTTTTTTTTTAATTTTTTTTATTTTTATAAAAGTGAGCCACTTGCTGTTCTGTTGGCAGTAAAAGGTTTACAATCAAGATATTAGGTCTCAACACGTTGAGGGCCACCTCCCTTTTGTGGCAGCTTGAGGTTATGCTTCGAACCATTTGATTATTTTGTAAAAATGTGCTTCTACAGTACGAGTTCAGCAATTGTTCTGGCCCAGGTTCAGTCAGCTGTCATTTCACTGTCTCTTACTGAAGTTGAACAGATGAGCTCAACTGTACACAAATCAGATGATGTAGGTAAAGGAGAAAAAGTGTGTGTGTGTGTGTCAGTCACATTCAAATATATATAGACTATCAAATCCCAAATGTTATGTAATTCCTATCTGTTACAATTTGTGATTAGGACAATAAGGTAACGACTAAATATGCATACACACTTTATTAAATAAGTCATATGTACAGGGCATATAAAGATTCATAACATCTGCACACCACGAGGCAATGTTACATCATGGTTGAGTTTTTGTATGACCTTTTTTTGTTCCATCAACCATTGCACATATGTTACTGTATTTGCCAGAGGCACATTATAATATGTTATAGCTAACCTGGAAGTTGCAGTAAGTTCAGACAATTAGTTGTATGTATTTGTCAATTACTTCAGCTTAGCGCAATGGCCCTTGCTGCATCAGGGGCTTGACTTTCCCTTCGTTCTGTAGAAGAGGGGAGTGAAAACAGTCCAAACAATCTCATGATTAAGACTACCTATAGCAAAGTGGTGATACTGGTTCTGTGAAACAATCTTGATTGTGTAATGGAGCATGACATTTCTCAGCTGCCTGTCAAAAATAAATGAACTTTTGGGGCCCCTTTAGAAGTCCAGAATGGAATAGATAAACTTTGTTGACTAGTTGAATATAAAATGGGCACATAGTAAACTTGAAATACTGCAGCAACCATCATGGATTTATTACTACATTAAACTTCCCAGGAGCTATTTTGGAAAATGACCAACCCCAGAAGTTTAGCTTTATAAGACATTTCAAGACCTACAATACATTATTATTGTACAGTACATAACCAGTTTGTCATAACTACTTTTATTGCTCTCGTTTTTCACCAGAGTAGGAGTATTTTTGTTCAAACATCTGTCAGGATGCAGAAATCTTCTTTCCTTGGTCCTTGAACACAGGCCCAAATATTTACATGTGCCAATTTATGGGGATATTGTGAGTTGTACATGGCTACTCTTGTTTGTGCTCAATTATAAATTTGACGCGTCTATAATCGGAAATGATATTGAATTTTTAAGGCTGCTGGACAGGAACACATTGTCCATTGATGTGAAAAGAAGAAACACTTACATTACAAGCCCATTTAGCATCAAAGGGTTAAAAAGTCACAATATGGGATAGAGACTAATAAAAAGACCAGCCAGACAGAATACCACATCAAATAAAAACATGCTGTGCTGATCATATAAATAGGAAGACTTCATATTTCAAGCATTCAGATTTATCTTGCAAAGAGGAAGCGATTGTTTACCAGAAGTCCTCGTCTGCTTCTCCGTGAGAGAGAGCTGTGATACTGAATGAAGAGAAAAATCATTGTAATAGGCAGAACGCTGCGTGGGAAGCCTCACAATCAGACCCGTTATAAACATTCTGCAGAATCATCCCATGTGGAATCACTTGCATGTAGAATACTTAAACAGAACTACCACTATTGGGTTACACGGAGTAACACTGCAGTGGGCACAACAGTTTTACGAATCACACTTCCTCCACAGTATTTACAGAGGAATAGGAAATAAGCGCCTATAAAAATGTTACACCCCCTTCACCCCCGCACGTTTCTTACCAACAGAGACTTACTTACAGTATAACTTTAAACATACTAAGTTAAACTGGATGAACAAGTCTTTTTTTTCAACCTCACTATGTAACTATTTCTTAGGCCAAAAATACATTGTCCCGATTTATATAAAAGATCCCAGGAAACAAACTTTTTTTTTTGCATGTGAAAAACATTGTCCTGATTTAGAGGAAAAGTAAAGACTGTTGGTACACATTCATTTTTGTATCTGTAATTTTGGGATTGCTATGAAGTTCTTTTGAAGTCCAATATCCGAATTTGGGAGGAAAGGAGAATTCAGATAAATGTTATTACAACAGGGATCATCAGTAATCTGTTCTGTATTTACCAGGTAAAGATTGAGGTTATATCTATAAAAGTACAATATGACAAAGCTACAGATGTAAAACAACTGTTACAGGTAAGTTAATGCATCGTGCAGTTTTACGTTTGATATTGTAAATACAAACATCTGAGGAATTAGTATTTCAATTATTCTATGAAGTGTATCTTGGTTCCTGGTATACTTTTCATAAAGAGTTCAAAACCATTTCATCTGCCCCTATGCCGTTCTACAAGGAGCCACAATTGTTTTTGATTACAGATAATTGTTTGGCCCTGATCTCTGAAAAGCAATGAATTAACTGGTTTTACATCATTTTACCTTTCATTAGATAATTTTTCTTCAACAGAGAATTCTTCCAAGGAATCCTTCGTAATCTAGGGGAAAACATACAAATTAATGGTTTTAACAAAACATGCTCTTATGTGTCTCAGTGAAATAAATGTGCACAAATGATTATTAAAGAGAAACTGCTTAAACGGGCATTTGGAAGGAAATTGCAGGCACATTATGCAAGGAGCAGAAGACAAAAAATGCATCTATTATATGCAGAAATTTAAATAGATGAGAAAATAGTTAAGGTTACACTACATGGTGTGGTTTCATTTACTTGTATAGCAACTAGAAATACAGCAGAGTAGCAATGTCAGTCTTTCACTGCTTGGCTGTTACTATAACCTGGCTATAGCTCCTCAGAACACTTCAAACATTATCAATATGAATTGGATTCCCTGTGTGCCATGCATAGCAAGAAACAGACAAATATTTACAGTACCTTGATAATATAGATGTAAAGTGCATATCGCCGCCTAAATATGGGCCTCAGTATGATATTTTACACCTTCAAAGATTGCATTCAACACCACAATGCTGCTACTGTATGTATTTGATGACATGGAATAAAATTGGGTGCCGAGTGTTACAGAAAATAGGTTTCCAAACAGCGAGTTCCTCTACACACATCTAAAAGTGTGGGCTTTTCAATCTATAATATTCAGCAATTCAGAAAACATGCAGAAATTGCCTACGCGCACACAAAACTGTATAGGCAGCCATGGGGCAGAATTACTGCACAAACAGAACCGCAGAAGCAAAACCTTGGGAGGAATTCTATAAACCAGATACGCTAAACCTTTATTTTCCTAATAAAGCAGGGCTGCTGTCCCTCAGCTGCAGACTATCGCTCCCTGTCTCAGCCAGGCTTCTATTTCACACATAAAAAGGTCTGCGGGAGCTTTCAGGATTATGAATCAATGTTATTCTGGAAAACTCCCTTGCCGATGTTAACTGCAGAAGTTTCAGTCTATTGCATCGTTTCCATATAGCACCTGCTGAATTTTGAAAAACAACTCGCAGAAATTTTTTTTTTCTTCAAAAAAATGGATGGAGACCGACTTAAAACACGTGTTCTGCAGAGTTGGAGACGTGCAACTTTTCTACTGGTGACGGGTAAAATGGTACCTTCAAATGTGATTAACAAGTGCACTGAGTAAATGTATTTTGCAATGTGTAATGTGATTTTCTGCATGTATTCCTGCTTGACATGCCAGCTGATAAACCCTTATATGCCGAGACATTATAAACTGCATCAGCCTATATAGCAAGGATCATACTTGGTGACATCAGATGACAAAAATCATTATATTTCAGTCTTACTATACAGAATCTATAGGGAAAGTTCTGTTCAGTATAGGACATTTTAGCACAGCAATGAGATTATGGCAGTTATTACAAAGTCACTTGTCCGCGGAGACCCACACTATTTCCATGCTTTTATGAAAATGTGTATTAACATAAAGGGAAACCTAATACTAAATGATGTGTCCCATGTAGCCAATTATTTTAGTTACAATACATTTAAAGAACTCTGCCATCTAACACCTTCTGTATAATTTTAACATCAATGTTTATTAGCTTTGCAAAGAGGCAAAACAGTTCAAGCCAGAAAGCAGTTCGTGGGAAATCAAACATAAATATATACTAGAGGGATTAGTAGCTAAGCTCAATGCTCTTCAGCTTTCCTGAATCAGGAATCTATCAATTACATTGCACTATCCAGATGATATATTGCACACACCACAAGTTTAAGATGCCTGCCTCACTCACTGTCTAAGCAATGTAAGGGAGAAGCCTGTGTTAAAAGCCAAAACATGACAGATGTGGGATGTTGATCATTAAATCTACAGCATGATGAGGCTTCATCCATTGAAGGTTTCCACTTTATGCCGCCCTTGATAGAATAAGCCCAATTAACCTTTAGTCCTATTTCCAGACTTACCTTCTGAGACTGCTCTTCTGCTCTATTCTGAAGTATCATTTTCATGTACTTGTCCAGGGGGTTGACACTGGCTTTAGCGGAGGCGCTGGCTTCTTCAGGATCATGTACCCCTAAGCTGTCCTCGACTGCTTTTTGTTCTTCAGCCTCATCAGGCTCTGCCATCAAGCTCTTCGAATGAGATGACAACAAAAATCCATAAAAGATGGGATTTAAAATGTGTTTCTGTGTTTAAATGCAGTGTAATCTTAAGCATATGTTTGGTTAAAAAAAGAATACAAAACTGCTGATGCGTGAATAGTCAACCTAGAAAGAATGGCTGCATTCCGACCATTTTATCATATATATCACTGCTTTAAATATATCACAGAGGGTGGATAACAAATGTGATCTTTAATATTTGTAGGGTTGGCAATAAAGGTCTATATTTACACAGCGGTGCTATGCCACAAGACACCTTCTTGCACCAGATAACAGCTTGCAGCCCATTCACTTGTAAAAGACACGTCTTCCTGCGCCAGAAGAGTTTATAGCATAGCACCATTTAGTAATTATAGGCCTAAATTCTAAGCGTCATTTAGATGTTCCCATTCTTGTGAATAAATTGCACGTTATTGCTATGTTACCACTGTATATAAATAGGTTTGCTTTTACTTATTGATCATGTACTTGTACTTCTAATACAATATAAACTTTCTAATTTCAATATCAATATTTTACTGAATTACAAGTCAGGCGATCCTCAGGGCCTGAACTACATTCTGGTTTGCTCTAGGCCCCCCACCCCCCCTTTCTGTCCCTTAAGGGGAGTCAAAACGTCTGCCAGATCTTGCCAGTCCTACGTGCCAATAGGAAGCCACAGTCAGATGATGTTGCAGCTTCCTATTATAGAACCGTTTGCATGTCCAGAAAGCAAACCCAGTGACTAATCCGGTAAATATGGCAGAAACCAGGGGGTTCAACAGAGCTAAAAAATAACTCAATTGGACCTCCTGCTTTCAGTGTGTGTGTGTGTGTGTGTGTGTGTGTGTGTGTGTGTGTGTGTGTGTGTGTGTGTGTGTGTGTGTGTGTGTGTGTGTGTGTGTGTGTGTGTGTGTGTGTGTGTGTGTGTGTGTGTGTGTGTATGTGTATGGCAGTGAATATCCCCTGCCGTCACAGGAATTGCAAATTGCCCCCTGCACCCACCCCCCCCCCCCCCCCTCAGTGCGTATGTATACTTATAAAGTCATGTCTTCCCTAATAAACATACACAAAAAAAAGTTATGGTTAAAAAAAAAAAAAAAAAAAAAACAACCCTTCACTGTACAGTAAATAATAATACCACTTATGAACACATTCACATCTCAGACAATTCTACAAACATGCCTTTCCCCATCAATTCTTAGCATACAGTGCTTCCACATTTCCACTGCAGCCAGCGATTCTGGGTAATGACATGCAAAGGAGCACTCACTTATTTGCTGAACACCGTATGGTGGAGGGGTTTTGTCACTTTTTACTCACCATACCTTGTTTTATGTCTGGTTGTAACCACTCCCACCTTCACATTGCATACCGGTAAACCATGCTCACACTGATGAGACCCAAAAGAGTAGGTTTACTAGCAAAGCACTTCTTAAACCCAGACTGTGCTGAGAAAGCTGTGCAATACAGCAGGCATAAGCTTATAGGGATCATGTTAAAATTGCTATGACGTATAAGTGATTCACTGTGAGTGCTCCTTTGCAGTCGTTACCCACAATCCTTGGCTGCTGTAGCTGCTAAGAGATAATGGGGAAATGCAGGTTTGTGGACTTGTCAAACGTGAATGTGCTCATCGGTGGTATTTGTGTTTCCTAATATACGTACAAACAAAAATGTTCATCTCAATTAATCCATACAGTACTGAAAGATCAATAAAGAAATTGCTGTGTAAGTACTTTCTGTGGATGCTTCTCTTTCTCCTCAATTTCAAATTCTCTCTGCCGCTCTTCAAAATTCTCTCTGGTGTCCCTGTGCTTGCTTTCTTCTTCATCTTTCTTTGGTTTGTGTGTAACAGGCGGACGTGTACTACTCACTAGAAGGATACAAAGTGCACAACATCTGAGTGTCTTCAGGTAGATGACAGAAGATTTCTCTTCCCCCCCTCCTTTCCCCTCTCTGACCATCATCTCAGGCGAAGGCACCATGGCCCCAGCCGAAGTCTGACTCACGTTGTCTCCTGTCTTTTACTCTCAACTCAGACCACCATCTGTTACCTGTTTTTCTACCTCCATTTCACTTCAGGACTTTGCTGACTATTTCAAGATGAAGGTGGATTCTATTTGTCAAGGTATCCCCTCTGCATCCTCATATTCTCAATCTCCTCTTCCTAATTTTCCTCCTGCCTTCATTGACCGTTTTTTCCTCTGTCACAGATGAGGAAATGTCACTGACTGTATGGGGTAGTCGGCCTTCATAATAAAGGTAAAGCCCGGCTGGCTGGCTGCCCTTAAAAACCATGTGTCAAGAGCTGAGAGTGTCAGACATTGTGTCTAATGTTGTACATTGTTATGTTTCCCTGTAACTCTGATCCCATTATATTGACTCCTGCAGGATTATAAACTATGGAGGCCATGTGTGGTATGGGTCCCTGTTAGGATATAGCTGCAGGAGCGGGACTTTGGGAACATAAGGTTAAAGGGAGATTTCTGGGGCAAACACGGTTAAACTGTGTGTAAAAAGTTAGTTAACAATTCTACTGGTTGTCCTGTAAAAGTATCCGCAAATCATGCCTGTTTGCAGATCCACGCCTGTAGATAAAGGCGTTGGGCTACCAGGGTAGAATTCCCCTGTGTAACTGCAATTGTCTGCCAGCAAGTTCTTAGAACTGGGTCTAAAAGCTTGTATGCAAGGACAAGTTTTTAGAGCCCGTTTGCAGAACCACATGTTAGGTCCCAATTTTAGATTGCAAGCTCTAGGGACCAAGGTTTACTTCTACTGTGTTGGGTCTATGGGCTTGTGTCCTAGACCAGGTTTTAGAGCCAAATTTCACAGAGCCAATGTTTTTAAGTCCAAAGAGTAGAGCGCAAGCCCTAGGGACCAGTTTTAGTTGTAATGTGGTATTAAACAGTAAATGTTTTTCTATGCAGGCTCCCCGGTAACCGAGTTAGCCAGGCGACGCTATAGAAATGTATTGAGGATCAAAGGGGAGAAGTGGCGAGGTGCCAGGGCATCTGGCACGGTGGAGGACCTGGTCGGGTGATGGTCTCCCAATGGGGAGTACCTTTGTATTGCCAGACTTTGAGGCACCTTCCCAGCAGGCGATTTGGGGCTGGCCAGAGGGAGTTGTTGCTGAAATTAAGTCCTGCAGCGTGATTCCCATAGGCAGCCTTCAAATCTGCCGCTTCCCAGCCACTCTCATGAAGGGGCGGTCCTGGGCACTGAAGCTGTTTTTCCCCTCCTCCCATTGGCTGCACGGTCACAATCTGCACTGGGATTGGCTGGCAGCCCTCCCCATGTTAAAGATAGGGTTTGCTGCCTATGTAAGGAGAGGCGTGCAGACAGAGAGAGAAAGGCTATGTGAGCATGTGTAGAGCAATTCAGGTAGCAGTCCGGTGAGGCGCTGGCTGGAGCTTTGAAAGTGCTTTGCTGTAAATGGGAAAGCACTCGAGCACGGAAGACAGGGACCAGGTGTGGGAACACGGCCAAGTGCTCTGAGACCCTCATACTCGCGCTCCAGGCTACTCCGGTGAAGCGCATTGGCGTGTGCTCGGCAGAGAACTGCCGGAGCAGCCCTGCCAAGCGGAGAAGCGCTGGGAGCAAGTCTTGCGGCCAAGTTCCCAGGACTGAGTCCTGAGCATTGGAGAAGGGCTGGAACCAGCAGGAGCGGATAGGGTAAGCTTTCGGAAGCAGGCACCCTGCACCTAGGTAATTAGTGTCTCCCCCCAGTGTGATGTGCATTTTATCTGTGTATTGCGTATTTGCTGTATGTTTGCATGCTTGCACGAATAACCCCCATTTTATTCAATGACTGTCCTTGGTAGTATAAAAGATCCCAGAAGGTTAAAAAAGGTGTTAAACGTTCCTGGTCTCCAGTGACAGTCACTGTTGCTCTTCTCTCCCTCTACTACTTGCCCACTTTACCCCATTCCCTTCAATCTCCTCAAACCTCTTGCTTCCACTCTAATCCCCCTTCTACAACCTGGTTTCTGCACTGCTCACTCCACTGAAACAACCCTTATTCTAATAATAAATTACCTTCATCCTGCCAAAGACCACATCATTACACCCTGCTTATATTACTTGCTTTCTCTCTGCAGCTTTTCATACTATGGACTACCGTCTTCTCCTTTTTTCTCCAGTTTTTCAGTATCTGTAACAGCACTCTATTCTGGATTTCCCCTTACCTCTCCCATCGTACGTTCAGTGTCTCCTTTTCCAACACCACCTCCTCCTCTGTTGATCTCTCTGTGGCATACCCCAGGGCTCAGTCCTGGGACCTCTTCTCTTTTCTCTCTACACACTTCCTAAGTGACCTTAGTCACATCTCTAGGGTTCAAATATCCCCTCTATGCTGACAACACACAATGTACCTTTCAACCCGAACTTACACCTGCTGTCCAGAACAATGTCTCTGAATGTCTCTCTGCTATATTATCCTTGTCACATGAGACCTGTACTTTTACACCGAAACCACCGAGATCACTAGCACCAGACGGTACAAATATATTGAATAAAATGAGGTTTATTCTGGCAAGCCAGAAGACAAAACAAAGATGTACAAAACACGATACAATACCAACTGTGGGACCTGGGGAATAGACTCTAGCCTCGCTAGGTGCAGGGGCCTGCTTCAAGAAGGCTTGCCCTGTCCGCTTCTCGTCCAGGATATCAGAGTGCTGAACACACAGCAGCCCCTCTGACATGCATCTCCAGCTGGTCACAGTCAAGATCCAAACTCCTTCACAGAATGACTCTCAGATAGACTAGTGCTCTGATCAGCAGTGCCCCTTATATAGCCCTCGGTGGCTATCCTTTACATGGGACAGGGTCTGCTGGCCAACCAGAGCACGGATTGAGTTGGTGCCACCAAAGCCAGAGGAGGGGCGTGCTAAGGCACTCAAGACCACCCACTGGGTAGGAGCCACCGAGTCTGCAGGGAACAAAGGCCCTCCTTCCTGAGAGCCCATCCCGTCCACTCTTCCCCACTCACCAAATGTCTTGACACCTTTGTCTCAATACACATTTCTATGCAGGTACTCCGGCTGATTAAATCACTGAGTCCCCTCCATTGAAATGTACACCAGCAAATCACATTACAAGTCTGCTAGCTTAGAACTTATTATATACATTCCACATTTACAGGACTGACCCTCACAGATACATTGCAGTGCTCGCACATAGATCACAAAACACTTTACTTCATATTACTTGCTCACTAGACTGGGGGATTGCATTAACAGGGAATAAAGTGCTTGGGAATACATTCTTACATACATAGGGCATTATACATTTCCTGTTCTCCCCCAGATATTACATATATTTGGCTGAATTAAACATTACTGAGACAGCCAGTTTACGCGATTTTAGGGGTAGCTAGCAGTGTTTGACCTTTATTATGTGAGACCAGCCAACCCTACCGTCACGATCCTGGATGGCCGTCTGCCAACTCAAACTTAACATGTCAAAGACGGAGCTCCTCATATTTCCCAAGCCTGGCCGTACTGCCCCCTTCTACATCACTGTTGGCAGCACTATCATACACCCAGTATCACAAGCACGCTGCATAGGTGTCTCATTTGACTCCTCCCTCATTCACAATGTTACTAAAACCTGTAGATTTTTTTTTAAATCTGCAACATTGCAAAGATACGCCGTTTCGTCTGTCGCTCTACTGCTAAAACTCTAACACAGGCTCTCATTTTCTCCCGTCTCGACTATTGTAACTTTCTATTGTCCGGCCTTCCTGCTGCTCACTTTACTCTACCCTAAAACGAAGATCAAACAAACGTCAACATTTTAATTGCAGCGCCATCATTGAAAATCTATGTACTTCCAAAGGATGGGCCTTTTACACTGCTATGTAGTATAGTTTTCTGTAGTGCGTTTAACTGGAAAATGTTGCAAAACTCTTTAAAGCATTCAATGGTGTAAAAATGTGAGTAGCACAATGGGTGTCTAAAAAAGGAGTGCTTATACACCAAGTCTTTTTATTATTATTAAAACCAACATGACAACTACAGTAATAATAACAACAAGATTCCCACCCTCATATTGAATTGGTATGGAGAGCTTGTGAACTTACACGAGTCCTGCTGTGAAGTAACTGCTACTGGCACGGTTGCTGTGACATGATTGCTATGGACCAAGCCCCGAGATAGATGAGACCCGTCACTTTCAAGCTGCTCTGGAATGTCCTCCTGGTCTGAGGAAGGAAGGGAGAAATGTAAGAAATAGTCTAATTAGCTTGCAGAAATAACACGAGTCCATGGCCTGTCCGCACAATTTGGGAATGGCAGCGGTCACAATACAGTATGGAAACTTTAGTCCAACCTAGAAAAATATATTGGGGTTGCAATAAAATGAAAGCACTTTGCAATATAAACACACCCGGTCACTGTTAATGGTTGTTTATAATTTCAATTGCAAAATAGCATTGCAAATTTAGCCTTGAAGGCCTAACTGTGAGAGCACTATAAGAAACATTACAAACATATGATACATACTGCTTTTGTTATAATCTTGTTAGAGGCTCACATTTAACTAAAGAATGAATGCAGCAGGGATTCCATATTTGAAGTCATTGAGGCTGAGATGAAAAGCAATTTTTATGTCATAATATAGGAAGATCCGCAAAAGAATGTTTTTATATCATTATGTCTCCACAGCAGAAAAGTACTTGTGGTTTTAGCAATGAAACTGCAGAGCCGAGACAGTTTGTTCAAAAACTGTATTGTCTAGTACAGGGGTGCGCAAACTTTTGCAGCTGCACCCCCTCCCCCTGCTGCCTCCCGCCACCCTTTTCTCAGTTCCCGGCGTCAAATGACGCTGCGTTGCCATAGCGACGGGTCAACAGTCGCCTGCAACCTATTACTTACCGAGATTCAGAGGCCTCACACGATCCCCCAGCATTTAATTTAAATGTGAAAGTGATGCAGTGGGACGCGCGAACGCAGCTGGTGTCCATGTAGCTGGAGTGGTGAGACTGCAGCCCACACGGCTCTCGGGACACCATATTGTTAAACACTGCCTGTTATACCGGATATCTTGTAAGCCTTGAATTTGTAGGTTTTATACAATGCATAAGTAAATATTACTTTCTATCTACACTATTGTTGTGTCTCTCTTCCTGAGAAGACCGGGGACCATCCACACCAACATCTATCCTGATTTACATAGTGCCACAGATTTGGATATGCCTGTTTATTTCTCCAGAATGTGAGTAAAACCATTGGAGGTTTTCTGAACATGTCCTGTTTCACCTGATACTGCTCTATGTAGCTTTTTTCTCTCACTTGGTACCGTCCCCCGCTCCCCTCATTTTTGTAAAATTCGCTTTAGAGAAGACGATGGGAACAGTCTTTTAAGGGTCGAGTGGGGGGGAGTACATTTGCCACTATTTTTATTACCACTTATCTACACCTTATTTTGCTTGCATCAATGCTCTATAGTTGTGCTATTATTCACTTTGATTGCATACACTTGCAAAATTTGCACTTTATACTATTATCACTGGGAGTGTTAGAGCGCCACCTTTTGGTTTTGTCATCATATCCCATACATACAGAGTACAATAGTGCACATGGAGTAAGGCCGTGCGTAAAGTGCCCACGGCGGGCGACGCCACCCAAAAACAAATACACTGCCTACGCGTGCGCTTATAGTAAGCGTGACGGCGGCAATGCGATGGAGCGACGTCGCGTCACAGACTTTGGAAGCCGGGAATATTTGATTTTTCAAGGGCTGTCGCCTCATGTGACAGCCCCTGAACAAATCAATGCCCGGAAGCCCGTGACGCCGCCGCAAAGCAAAAGACAACTTTCGTTAGCGGCGACGGGTGACGTCACCTGTCCCGGGCACTATACGCGCGGCCTAAAGCAGTACCGCCAAACTAATGTTCAATAGTATTAGAATTGATTTTGCTATCAATATGGCATCTTGGTTAGAAATCAAGTTTCCGTGAACTAACTCCGCTGCATCTCTACTGGGTTCAAATAATGCACAACTCAGTCTAAAAACTAATTTCAGATTGGTGTACGCAGTGCTCCCCCTTTACAACTCTAAGGCTGCGTCCATAGAGGGTACAGGCGTGTGGAGGCGCGCGGAGACCGAGTACGCGCACCGTCCGGGGGGGGGTCTATTAGCAGGCCAGTGACGTCACGTCATTGGGCGAACTGCTCACGTGACCGCCCTACCGTGCGATAAATCAGTTTTAACTGATTTCCCACGCATTGTGCGCCCGCTTCCGCTCGCTGTATAGATGCGATAACTGCCTTTAGACAGTCTGATCGCTCAGCCCCTGTATGGACGCAGCCTAAACCAGATTTTTGAAAAGGGCTAAACCGCAACTAACATTACCAACTATTGCTTCACACTCCTTAGTAAATATGGTCCTCTGCTGCAAACAGCTATAATTCTGAACAACAAAGGATGTTGCTAAATACTTGTACTGCAATTGAAAGATGTCCTTGGATGAGACATGAGTGTTTGTGTAATTAGCTGTGGACAGTTTTAAATAAACAATACATGAAACATGGTCAAAAAGACTTTAACAAGGAGATTTCAAACTCTGGATGAAATTATTTTTTTTAAAGGAGACGTTTAGGGAAACGTTGTCCCAAAAAAGCAGACATCAAGGCTTCTTCAGTGCTTGATCAAGACATAAAGCTTATTACCTGAAAGGCTGTTGAAATGACTTCCTTGTTATCTGCCAATGATCCTCCCAGTGCACAATGGCTTGTAATGCAATGCACTGCAGCCCTGACGAGCAACCGACTGGTTAGTTACACACAGATGATGAGGATTACTTTGTGGTTTGTGTGTCGTCTTGTATTTTTACAATCCCTTTTGGGACCATCGATAGTAAAACAATTTTTCCGCACAAAAAGACGAGTTTGTGGTTCGTGATTTAAGACATTACCGAGGTGCTGAAATATTCCAATGGATCTGGAAATTCTCACATTTTACTGACATCAGGGGACCTCTGTTGGTCTCAAGAGTGTAGTACAACATGTGTGTTTATCCGTAGTAACAAAACACAGGCCCAGCAGACATAAAAAAGTATTTCTGGACATAATCACCTGTCTGCAGTAATTTGGAATTATACTTCATGGATTTGATTATCTCCATAACATGAATCTATGCTGGGGTGATTAGCAAGAACAGGAGATTGTCAATATAAAAAGAACTTTTCCTTTGCAGAAAATGGTTTTTGTGACCTTAGAATTAAAAATGTATTTGAGCATCAATCTGGCAATGCATGGCATGCCGACCCTTCACCTTACTTCTATCTAGTGATCATATGTTTAAATATAAAATACGCCTGTTGTCTTTTTGGTTTTTAGTTTTTGTCCATTACTTTTTCCATTTAGGAATTATATGCTCTAGATCAAGTCTGCATCATAGTAAAACACTTCTTACATAATAAGGTATCCAAAGGGGAGAAAGAGTATAACGTTTAAACTCTCTACACCCAAACCTCCCACAAGCCTCATTCACAAAGTGGTAGAAGTTGTATCACGCAAGGTAAGACCACTTGCTGCGCAAATGTAAGCTGCCATCACATTGTGATGTTCTGTGGTGAGGGTACAGTGTACTCAGAAGAAACAAAATGACATTACCTTTATCAAGTAAGATCACAGAGAAAATACAGTGTAAGTGTTGGAGATAGAAAACTATACTAACCATGTAACCATGTTAATGCAGCAGTTCAAGCAATATCCTACGTGTGTTTTTTTTAAATTAATCAGTTATGTACTATGAGAAAATACTTGTAGCATTTACAAAAAAATGTTTTAAAGACATTTTTAACATTTCCAAAGTGACAGCCCCCTTCCCGTTTGATAGGCTCTAGTTCTTGAGCCGCGCCCTCTCTCTAGCAGTGCACCAATTGTATCTTGTAACTGCCCAGTCAATCCTATTCCAGGACTACATTGCCCACAATGCTGTGTAAGAACTGAATTAAATAACCCTGAGCAAGCGATCGATTACAGGAGAACGGATCGATCTGCAGCTTAGCTAATCACTTGTCAGTGTGCAGATTGTATTCATGCACATATTGAATAGGAATTTTTTTTATTATATATATATATATATATATATATTTATTAAATGGCAGCTTGAACTGCAGCTTTAAAGATGGGATGTTCACTATCTCATATTATTAGACTAGTTGCTAGAACCATTGCATTATCAGTAATGTCCTGTAGAGCTCTCGGGCAGCAGACTTTTCTTTAAAAAAATAAGCTGAGTACTATTCCTTTTGATGGGATTTCATTGTTTGGGAGATAACTTTATTGCAATTATTGACAGCACTTCTACAGGGAGAAGCAAATTCACCTCTCAAATAGGTTTGCTAGGTGGCATCTCAAACAATACTGGACATACTTAACAATTAGACTGTAAGCTCCTCGGGGCAGGGACTCCTCTTCCTTAATGTTACTTTTATGTCTGAAGCACTTATTCCCATGACCTGTTATTTATATTATCTGTTAATTATTTGATTACCACGTGTATTACTACTGTGAAGCGCTATGTACATTAATTGCGCTATATAAATAAAGACATACAATACATTACAACGGGGAAAAATGTGGCGCACTCAAACCCGGCGGGGAGGTGTGTTATTTATAAATTCTCAGACCATTCTGTAATTTTTTCTAAATTTCACGCCAAGTTTGCATCATTTCATATTCTATTTCGGAAATTGGTGCATACTGTACGTGGAGTGAAATTTAGAAAAAAAATTGACATAACGGATCACGAGCATTTATAAATAATACCTGCAGTCATACATGGCGAGCTATACTGATCTTAATGCTTCTCTCCCACTACTTCCAAGATTGTTGCAACCCCCTCATCCTCACACCACCATCCCCTCCTCCTCCCTCACCTTCACCCCCCCCCCCCCCCACCTCCACCTCCCCTACCTCCGCCTCCCTCACCACCTGTCCGGTTCAAAACTGGACACCTGGCAACCCTACTCACAAGATCGAATAGGAAGAAGTAGCAGAGGATCCTTTTTGTGAACTGCAATTTAGAAAGTTTTCAGATACTTTATATGAAGATTAGATACACATTATTTTTCATCACAATAACAATTTTTTTTAGTAATACCCATTTTTTTCTGAGAGAGAGAGAGAGAGAGAGAGAGAGAGAGAGAGACCCACTCAACCCTCTAGAAGGTAAGTAGATGGGTGCACTAGGAGATAAGTATTATATACACAAAGAAATCCACATCTAGGGATCTCTCCACAGGAGGGTAGGCAAGGAAGAGCCCCCAATTGTATGCACTCGCAAATCTATCAGCAAATTTGGGAAACGTTAAAGGCCAGTGGAACATAAACTAGACGTGCAAAAGAATACTGCGGACAGGTAAGTGATACCAATAAATTCGAAGAATTGCTGCCTTTGATATGTAATGTTACAATATAGGCACTATTCTGCATCCTATGGTAAAGTTAAGTAAGGAGCCAACAGGGCTTTGGAAAGGCAAATAGTCCTTAATGCAAGCACTTTGGTTTACTGTGCGGTATTACTGTATGGAGCTAAGCTAGTACTCGGCCACAGGGCGGTGTCAGAGTGGTGTTCGCGACGGTATAAAGGTACTATATTCAGTCACAAGCCCCAAGAGACGGCACATACTGAGAACATCTGGGTTAAAGGGAGACAACTGACAATGTGACGGCAGCAAAATACCACTTCTCAGCATGCGTAATCGAGACGTCACTTTTAAGACTTCCAGTTTCTGCAAGTGTCCTCATGGTCACTACAAATACTATAACTGACTGAACCGATTTAGAGTATGGACATTATTATTAGAGCTCAATATTATTTACCTATGCATAAGTTTGAATATATACTTTTTGTATTGGAATACAATCTTTTATACTTTCCTCCGTGTGCTTTGTTTTTATTTAATTTTCTTCTGTTTAAGTCCTGCGAGGTTTAAGTTAAGCGAGGAAACGTTTTATTACTTTTTACAGGTAATGCAGAGTCTAGTGAATTGAGAAACTCTTTGAAAGGAACAAATGCGGTTCAGGAACTTATTAAAATCTAATTCTAGTTCCCAAAACCTCAGGACAATTTAGTCCTATCCTGGATCAAAACAAATATGTTAGGTCACAGCACTTCAAAATGGAGTCAGTAAAATCAGTCATAAGCATTCGACAACCAAAGAACTATGGTGTCGATAGATCTGAAGGGCGCTTTTTTAGAGATTCACATATACAGGCATACCCCGGTTTAAGGACACTCACTTTAAGTACACTCGCGAGTAAGGACATATCGCCCAATAGGCAAACGGCAGCCCACGCATGCGCCTGTCAGCACGTCCTGAACATCAATACCGGCTCCCTACCTGTACCGAAGCTGTGTGCAAGCGGGGAGACTATAGAGCCTGTCACAAATGTGTTATTTACATCACTTATGCGCGTATATGACGATTGCAGTACGGTACATGCATCGATAAGTGCAAAAAAGGTAGTGCTTCACTAAGTACGTTTTCGCTTTACAGACATGCTCTGGACCCATTGCGTACGTTAATGCGGGGTATGCCTGTACAAGCCTTTTTCAGATTTCCATTCCAGATCCACAACAAAATGTATCACTTTCAATTCGCAGCTCTCAATTTCAGATTGACATAGGCACCCATTATGTCTACAAGAACCATAGTAGTCATTGCAGATGCATTAAAGAAAGATCAGCATTGTTCCTTATCTGGACGACTAGTTGTTAACAATAAAGTCTCAGAAGAAGTTGAATCAGGATTTATCCAGAGTAGTCCAAGATCTTCATAACTATAGCTGGATAATAAATCGGTACAAGAGAACAACCAGCCCAGTAAATACAATTTTCGGAACTGACATTTCATGCAGTGAAGAAAGTCTTGTAATAAAAAAGCAGGTAAAGATTGCTCATGAAGTAGATCAATACAAAAGGCAATTTCAGCATCGGAGAATATATGAAAATAGTAGGATTAATGAACATACACAACACCTGCAACCTCTAACCCAAAAACCCACCACACCATATATATTTCTGTCAAAAGGAGTGCTACTGAGTGTGACCAAATGTATACAACTAAAGACAAAAAAAATCCCAATGCTACATCCAATATGCCCCAAAATATACTGTATAGTTAAATACTTATCTGGATGTCTTCTCATAAGTAAGGGTAATATCGTTCCACTCTTTGGCCAAAGCGTTATAAGCCTGGAGCCCAGCCAAGGGACGGCCCCTTTGCAGGTCCTTACACTACCTGTGACAATTCTCATTTACCTCTGTAATGGAGAGAGGACAGTCTCAATAGACCGGTCTTCCACGGGTGCATGAAAAAGCCTGCTACTTAAAAAGTGGGGAGGAGGGAATGAGAATTTTCTAAATGACCCTTACTTATGAGATGGCAAACAGATAAGTATTTCACTATACCCTGTATATTTTTTATCATATTGGATGTACCATTGCGAATTTTTGTCTTTTATAGTAGGATTAATGTCCTAATGTTAACAGTAGAAGCAGTCCCTTGGGTTCAATTCAACATGAAGGAATTATAAAGAAGACTTCAGGACTTTGATCTTGAGACTGTGGATCAGCAATGCAGCCTAATAATGTAGGTTGCAGAGCACATCTGGGATAACATTATGTACACAGCGATTGGAATTGCGAGGAAAGTACATGAGCTATAAATGTGATAAAGCTAAAGGCAATTGCACACTTCCTTGTACTTTATTAGTACTTCGTTGGGAAACCAATAAAATATTAATTCTGGTTGCAGTCATATACAGTATATAAACTGACAAGGTGTAACACGCAGAGGACAACTATGGAACGAGCTGAAGAGAATTGTAGCATGGGCACACATACCCAGGATAGTTGTGGTTCATATTCCAGGATCCATAAATGTAAAGGCAGGCTCTCTCAGCAGGCAACCAATGCATCCAGGGGAATGAGAATCGAGCCAAGAGGCATTACATCGGAATACAGCAAGATGTAGCAATGAAAAGGGTGCATTTTATGTGTAGTGTGCCAAGCAAGGGTTTAACTAACTCCGCTGCTCCAGCTGAGAGAGAGTTCATTTTTTTTTTAGGTGTGTGTGACAAATAATCAAACGGTTAGAAAACTAAATTTGTTTTACCAAGGCAACAGTTTTATAACTAACTTTTATAGCTAATTGACATTAGGGGGAGTGGGTCTTTCCAGATACTGTAGCTGCATGTGTTATTGTGAGTGATGTTGTATGATGCTCTGAAAACTTCTGAGTCCTAAAGCCACGTCCATGCTGCCTGCTATCGAGCACGAGACGGAGCGCCGTTTCGTCACGCTCGCAGTAGGGGCGATTCCTGGCCTTTGGCTCGGCATGCAGCTCTCCGGCCAACGCTCACGTGCACCATACACAATCACATTACCCCAATGTGATTCGTCGCTCAGCTCGTGCAAACAAGCATCAGCATGGACACGGCCTTAGGGCTCGTCCAGGGTGAAGCCGAGCAGGCGCTCACGCGATGAAACACATTCCTGCAATGTGTGTTGCCAGCATGAGCGAGAGCCCATGCATGCACGGCGCTTAGATGCTTGCAGAGCAAGCAAATGTGATTTGTGCGCTCGCTGGCGCGTCACGTGAGTGGCTTGACCAATGAGGGCGAACAAACTCCGTGACGTCATGGCCGCGCCTCCAACACGTTGCTCCCCCCCCCCCCACGCACGCACCTAGCCGGTCACAAATCACCCAGCCGAGCAGAGCGTGTAACGTCACTTGCACCCTGCTTGACCGCAGCCTCAGAGTTCATCAGGCTCAGACACAACTAAAGCAGCTGTTGCCAAACTTGTGCGTTCTGTGTCAACATAACATAGAAATAGAGCTTGCTAACGAGGAATCCCTTTAGACAAAAGAAGGAACCTTTACTTTTACAATCTAAACATTATTATTTGCTAACCAAAGAGTGGTTTATACGTATTTTGGGTAATAGCAGTTAGAGATGGTACCATATTAACCTTTTCACTGTGAAGCAGTGGTTAAAAATGACTAGCCACATTTTAATAAACGTGTGTGCGTCGTGATAGACCTCAATTTCCGAAGCATGCATGTATTGTCTATGCTCAGCACCCGCATTGCTATTATCATCACATTCACTGCATTGTTGCAATAGCCAAGGTGCTTTTATATTGCTTGTTCAGCATCCCCACTCCTTGTAAATAAATTAAACAATGAAAAACAGAACACTGATTGCTTACATATAATTGTCTGACCCACAATGATGGCACCGTTCAGTCTTTGAGGAGGTTAAGAAACTTGACACTGTCTTGACACTGGTTTTAAAATATTGCACCGTGGCTCCAAATCAAAATATTGGCAATGCACATACACCACTGTACATAACAAAAGGTATACAGGCATACCCCGCATTAACGTACGCAATGGGTCCAGAGCATGTATGTAAAGCGAAAATGTAGTTAAAGTGAAGCACTCCCTTTTTTCACTTCGGTAGAGGTAGGGAGCTGGTATTGGTGTTCAGGACGTGCCCGTGTCCTACTCACAGGCGCATGCGCGAGCTGCCGCTTTCCAATTGGGCGAGAGGAATCAGCGCGTCACACAAGTACAGCGGTCTGTAGGGCAGAATAAGTGTCCGTACTTGCGAAGCGAGCGTACGGACACAGGAGAATGGTGCTATAGTAAATACGTCCATACTCGGGCGTGTCCGTAAAGTGAAGGTCCGTATAGTGGGGTATGTCTGTATAAATATAAGCCTTCAAACCCCAAACCTACAAAGCTGTATATGGCTGCGCTTATAGTGCCGGGCAACGTCAGGCTGCGGTCGCTGGAAAAATCAAATTGAGATGCTTCCAGTGATCGCGACCAAGCCGTCATGTCGCGCTTACTATAAGCGCACGCGACGGCGGCAATGCAATTGTTTTGACGCGACGTCTCATCGCTATAAGCGCAGCCGAAGGCTGAGTTATTTTGCTAATGCAGCTGCATCAAAATTCTTTTTTGACTTCTGGTTTATTTCCTGCCTTTCTGTAAAACAATCAACGTATCTTACCTTGCAGAGAAGAATCGGAGTGATTCAAGTCTTCAAAGTTTAACTTTTGTGGTTTTGAACGGTCTGTTAATTCATGACAGTCAGCAGATGTCAGACGAAGACTAAAGGGAATTACAAGAATGTTACTACAAAAAGCTTTCTGGTATACGCCACATGTAGACATTTTTCAAACTAAATTGAATAGAACCGTATTGCCATGTAGGAATCAGGAATCCATTTATAACAAGCTTGCTCTGTACACTCCCAAAATGCAACATTTATTGGAGTTAAAGCACTTAGCAATGCTACAATTTAACATATTTTCATAGTTGAATATCTGATTAACATTGTAAAAAAGTACAATACAGGGATAAACTAAACATTAAGAGAAGTTAATCCCTGCCCCAGAGAATGCAGAAATTAGCACTATGGGATGTACAATTCATATTGCTTTAGGCAAGTAGTAAACATTTCAAGACATGGAGGAAAATTAATATGCCACTGGCTTAGTGCTACTAAGGAACTAATTAAAAAGAAAAGAAGCAGCGATGACAGCATCTTAGTGGTCATTACTAACTTGCAAAGCAGGTCTGAGATAACTTCTGGCAATCACTTTTGAGTGACTTAGAAAATATTGTTTGTTGAAAACAACTAGAAACATTTTCCTAATCCCACCTGTCTCTCCAATACGACGACTCCTGCCTGTTTTATAAATCTTATTCTATTCCTCCGAATAGGTGTCCTGCTATCGAGTACCGCCTAAATCGCTACATCTTGCAGGGGGAGGGGGGGGCATTAGGTGCTTCTGTGGTGCAGTTCTGCCCTGCTCGTGCAGCATAGGAGTTGAGGTGGCACAGGTTCTGGATGTGCCCGAGATCTACAATTCTTAGCCTCACAGAGCCCACAGTAGTCCAAACCGACCCCTTCTCCACTGAAACAGCAGTGGCTGTGTGAGGCAAGAGAATACACGAACTCTACTTTTAATCACATAATAGTGAAGTTAAAACATACAGCCAACTTCCCAGTAAAGACAACAAACAATATACAAACAGATCCAACTCACATTCTTATTTAAAACTCACACTCAAAAAAAAAACAGCTGCCCTAGGGACAGCCTGCTACTTACAGGCATAGTGGGCAAACACACAAGTAAGCTACCCAGCTACCTGAACAAGCTCCTCACCCCTACCACTTGCAGCACTTATCACCTGAGATCAGACTCCAAAACACTGTTCATGGTCCAAGGCTCAACAAAGTATCCGGCCGTTCCTCCTTCTCTTACCGTGCACCCCAAAACTGGAACAACCTACCGGAGACTCTCACATCCACCACCAGTTTAAGTTCTTTCAAATCTAAGGCTGTCTCACATTTTAATCTGGTCTGTAACTATTTCACACGCCCATAATATATATTATCTCTAACTGTGCATGCAAGGTCTTGTATATAATGTATACCCTGTTCATTTATGTAACTGTATTTGTAACCATGTATTATTTGTCTTAACGCTGTGCCCAGGACATACATGAAAACGAGCGGTAACTCTCAATGTATTACATCCTGGTAAAATATTTTATAAATAAATAAAATAAATAAGTTAGTGGGAGATTTCATAGTCACATTAGAGCAGGGTATATACAAATATTAGTGCAATTTGTAGAGAGAGAATGTGCAGTAAAAGTGATCATTTGCTTTCTCACCTGGAAAGCTGCTCATTGTCTGCCTCCAGGGGAAGGTCGGGAACATCACAGATGTGTGCAGAAAGCTTTCCAATTTTTGGTATGGGAGAGATTCGATGATTAGGACTGTGAGGAGATGAAGAAATATAAGAGCCGTCCTTATCTGTAATGAGAGGTGTGTATGAGATGAGCAACTTTGGAAGGAAAAAAATATATGACTGGAAGCCAATGATCTAGACAAAGCAGAGCCATTAACGGGTTTCAAAAAGTCTGTGGGCAATAGTGAAGGTGAAATTATTGATATGATTACCATTCATAATATATTTCCTTTACTATTTATTGGTTTGTTTCTGAGTTTCCTGCAATTTATGTTGGTTTCCTCTAACTGGTTATCAGCAGAATGCGAATAGCAGAGTCTTAAATTACCCTCCTATGGCTCCTATTGTCTGAAACAAGGAACCTTCAACCAATGAGAGCACATGTATAGTGTGATTGAAGTCAGATTAAATGTATACATTTGCATAGCAAACAGTGCTTGTATCAATCTGTTTTATACATTCAGTATATGCTATAAATCTTACATTCCAATATTTTTTATTTGCTAAGTAGAACTCTGTGTGTAAAAACAATGCCTCACCTTCTAAAAATACATTTTCTCTGTTACGTAAGTCTGGGTCAGCTTTGGATATTGGGGTTGAAGACAGTCTTCGTGCAGAGGATACCTTTGTCCTTAGTGGAGTGGTGTCAGCCACTGAGTCTTCCTCAGCCGACATTATTTCTCCATACTTCTGTGTTTTCAGTCTGGTTACCAGGATCTGCTGATGTGTTGTGAGGTTGTCCTCTGCAAAGGTCACCTTATGCGGAAGAGCAGCTGAAACAGTGGTTAGAAGACCTCTTGGAAGGGAGGAGGGTGGAACATGAGCTTGAGGGTTGCTCTTAGTGGTAACCGCGTGGGTGACTCTGTGCTGGTAGTTGCGGTAGGCCTCCTCCAAGAATTCTGCCTCTTTCTCAAGTTCCTTGATTCGGATCTTGGAGTTGGCAACAAACTCAAGGTCAGAATCTGGAGAGCTGCTGCGAGTACCTGTGGGCTGACGATACCTGGGATCTGACACGCCACCTGCTCCAACAAAGGAATCAAACAAAGGCTGGCTTTTCAGCACCGCTTTATCTACATAAATATCAGGAGGCACAATCTTGTCGGCGGTGAAATCTAACACAGAGCGGTCAACCAGCGATGGCTTGGGGTTGCGATACACTTCATTTTCTAGAGCTGCACAAGCAAGATAATCACACAGAAGGAAGCAATTTAGAAAGATAAGGTAATGCCAAATACTGGATTATTGATTCATCTATTTTTTTTTCACCAAGCTATGATGTGTACAGGATTATCAGATAGGAGAAAGTCTAAAACAATTACATAAAAGAGAGACTATGTGATTTTAAAGCAAATCAACTGAAGCAGGCAAAAACTGCATTACAATCGTCAAAGCTGATTATTCTTCATATATGAAAGGTTAGAAATGAAAAGTCGGATTTACGAAAAGGTGACATCCATTTGTGGCATTCTGATGACACTCTTCCACAATCTTTTAAAAATAATATTACGTGGATAAATTACTAGCACTGCTGAGACTTAGAAAATAAGGAGCTTATTATACCTGCACAGATTTGGTCTACCTTGGCATTTGGTGGGCAGGCTTAAGATACTTTGGCCAAAGCATCAAACTAAATGACCCTATGTTTTTATTTTAGATATATTATAGGTACTTTACTGTGTATTTGTGTCATTGGAAGTAGCATTTGGGCTCTGTGTTCTATGTTCTGTCCTTATTTTAAAAACATATTTAAAAACATGATTAAAGGTCAAACCTAGCTGTGTTTGTCGTAGTTGAAGTTCCAGTTGTTCTATTTGGGCACTTAATCTTCTTGCAGCATCTTCACAATTTGATAACTGGGTCTTCATTTCTACACATCGCTCAACCTGCACAAGAGTATAGTAATGACTTTAAGGCACGTCAGCGACGTTTTTGTTATTTGCATGTGAAACATGAGATTTCTGCCCTAATAAAAAGTTTGCTTAAAAATATGGGGGTAGGTTATTTGAAATTCTGACAAACTATTAACGAACAAAGTATTTGCACAGCTAATGCTGCAACTAACGTTTCTTCTCAAAATGAAATACACTGCAGAGTAAGTGACACCCATTTTGCTAAAATTAAATGCATTTTTTTTTTTATTACAGCCATGAGTTCCTGCCTTTCCTCCAATTTACAGCCAATAGGTTCCACATGGAATCTTTTACTGGCAGCCATCAGTGGAGTGACAGGGGCTGATCATAAATGCAAGACATTTTAATCTTGGCCCAAAACTTCAAAACCTTCAATGCTCAGAATGCTGTTGGTTTTGGAGACCAACTTACTTGACAAACGGGCAATGGATGGAAGGGAAGTAAACATTATTATGCCCCTTTACAAAGCATTAGTAAGACCACACCTCGAATATGGAGTACAATTTTGGGTAGCAATCCTAAGAAAATACATTATGGAACTAGAGAGTGCAGAAAAGAGCCACCAAATTAATAAAGGGGATGGACATTCTAACTTATGAGGAGAGGCTAGCTAAATTAGATTTATTTACATTAGAAAAGAGGCGTCTAAGAGGGGATATGATAACTATATACAAATATATTCGGGGACAGTACAAGGAGCTTTCAAAAGAACTATTCGTCCCACGGGCAGTACAAAGGACTCGGGCCATCCCTTAAGCTTGGAGGAAAGGAGATTTCACCAGCAACAAAGGAAAGGGTTCTTTACAGTAAGGGCAGTTAAAATGTGGAATTCATTACCCATGGAGACTGTGATGGCAGATACAATAGATTTGTTCAAAAAAAGTTGGACATCTTTTTAGATGGGAAAGGTATACAGGGATATACCAAATAAGTAAACATGGGAAGGATGTTAATCCAGGGATTAATCCGATTACCAATTCTTGGAGTCAGGAAGGAATTTATTTTTCCCCTTATGAGATATCATTGGATGATATGACTCTGGTTTTTTTTGTTTGCCTTCCTCTGGATCAATGAGTAAGAATAGATACTTTATCCTATATCTGTTGTCTAAATTTAGCATAGGTTGAACTTGATGGACGTACCTCTTTTTTCAACCTCATCTACTATGTAACTACTACTTGAGAAGTTAGCTAAAAGTGAGAATTGCCATTCAATTTGGAAGTGGGCAAAAATATAATAATAATATGGCACGTTTATACTCTTCAGTGCTACGGAGTTTAACAATGCACTACATATTCCTTTAGCACAGATGTGTTCATAAACATGGATTATCTCCACTAAAACAAGTGCCAGCTGCTCTTGCCCTGAAAGTACATAGAATAGTTTCCAAAATTTGAGGCCAACTTTTAATTCTAGTTCTGGAAAATGTATTCTGGGTCATCAATAAAAGCAATAATATTGTATCCATGACAGCAGTTTACTTGGCGCAGTCACAAATGTAAAGCAGCACTACCACATTCCCCCCTTTTTTCTCTCGCTCTCTTTTAATTACTTTTATATTTAAAGCATGTGGCAATGTATAAATTCTACATTCTTACATAAGCTGGCAATCATGTGGTGCTGTAAAAATCCTGATTGTGTGCCTAACTAAATGGCCGCCTTCTAACTTTGTTCTGCAGTCTGTGAAATGCTACAGCTGATATGTACCATATTATTACTAAGTGTGACACATTATTGTTACAGCTTTCAGAGTAATAGACATCCTGCGGTTTGGAACACATCAACAGATCTGTTTGTGACACTTTGTTGCCAAAGTGCAGAATTCAAAAGGGTCTGTGTGAGTCTGTTTCAAAAGAGGAAGCAGAGAGGGCTTTCTAAATGGTTGCTGTAGCAACTAAAGAAAGATCAGTACCTACAAAAACAAATATTATAAATTGCATTACGAGTAAAAAATAAAATGCAGACAGTACTGTCTAAAACAGAATTGATTTGTTTAAAAAAAAAAAAAGGGGGCGGGTATTTTGTACATTTTGCTGCTCTAATGATGGCTTTTTTTTTTTACTTAAGCTATATTTGTGTGGTACCGTAATAGGCAGATGCTGATATATATTTGTGGTTAGTGATCACACGATGCAACTGATGTGGTTCAAAAAGTTATGTGACCCCAAAAGATAATGTACACTTTAATATACATGTACTTCTTACAGAAGGCTCAACAACCTACATTGAACATCAAGAACATTTTCGTTTTTTTCCTATTTTTTTTTCCTATTTTCAAGACAGGACCATATTTACTAACCTGTGCTGTTCCACAAGACACAGAACAATTATACAGCCAACTTCTTTATCGAAGTTGAATATATCAAGCTACTAAATCTCTGGAATGCACACCTGGGATAGGAGAATATAAACCAGAAAGATTTGGGAGGTAAATTAGGTACCTGCTTTAAAATGGAATCTGATTTAAATAAAGTGTAAGAAAATATAGCATTTCTGAATCAAACCTCTTATGCAGTCTGCTGTAATTCCTGGTATATTCCTGCTTTTCTACAAACCGGGGTGCCCCAAAGAAACCAGGACATTCTGCAGCGTTAAGTATGTTTTATGGGGTCACTTTTTGCCCTTGATTACACACAAAAACACACACACACACACACACACACAAAAACACACACACACAAAAACACACACACACAAAAACACACACACACACACACACAAAAACACACACACACACACACACACCTCCAGGTGAGAAGCAGACTGGCCACCTGAGTTGGTCTCTGGAACTGAACCGCATTAATTTTAGCTTTGGGGACCACCTGCTCCCCGGTATCTCACTTCTGCTTAAAGTTCCTGTGGCACGCGGACCAATAGGAAGGCGCAAGGGATGATGATGTGGCTTCCTATTGGTCCGCGGGACCTTTAAAAATACATTTTCTGTGCACAGTCGGAGATGCTACCGGCAGCACCTTTAGATGTAAGGATCTTGGAAAGCAGGGGGTTCCTGGAGCTTAAATAAATGTGGTTTAGCTCCAGAGTCCCCCTTCTTCACACCTATTTAATAAAAAAAAAGAAAATCAAGAGGTAAAGACACTTTAATCTTCACTGCTACCAATAAAATGAAAAATCGCAACTAAAAGCTAGGTAGAGTATAATGTGGGAACAAACATTTGTTACAGTAAATCCAATCTGATTTAAAGAGCAGAACACACCTCATTTTGCAGTTGTTTTTCTAAGATTTCCCTGTGTGTTTTAAATTCACCCTGGTCTAATTTTCTAGCATTCTCCACTCTTCTCAGCTCTGCTTGAAGAGCCACAAACTCAGGGGTTGGATATGTAGTTCCTGGAATTGACATATAAAATGTGTTAATTGATATTCCAAATGACCCTATGTAAAATATCAACCGACATGTTTTGGTGGCAGGAATTACCAGCATTAAGAAAAATACAAACACCCGATTTTTTACTGTTGCTGGTTTGTGAAGCGATTAACACCTTAAGGCTTTTTCATTGAGGTAAGTACTTCAGGTGGTGTAGAACCTGAAGGAACAGCCCGAGGATTGGTTTGTCCCCCGAAACGCTGCCATTCCTTGTCACTTTTTGCCTTCCCTTTTCCCCCTGCGTGTGGTGGTTTATTTATTGTTTGTTATCAGTATCCACCTTTTTGTAACTTATTTTGTGTACTGCTCCCATATACCAGCTTCAATTTTTGTATCTTTCCACATTCAATACTGTGGAGCTCACAAATAAGTATGATGATGTTTCAGTTAGCTTTGTCTCCGAGTGTGAGCTGCCGTACTGTTGGTGTATTATTATGTTTATCCTACTATGTGCTTTTGTATATACCATGAGCTAATATACCTCTTTTGCTTTATTCTGTCTTGGCTCTTGATTACTAGACCAAAAAAAACCCAAGTGAAATCCTAGAACAATTAAGTGAAATCTCTCTCTCTCTAAGTTACAATCTTGGAAATAAGGGTAGCGCAAAAAAAAAAAAAAAACCAGAAAGAAAGAAATACAAAATTGTGCAATACTGCAGGGGTGCGCAATAATTTCTTGGGGAGGTACGGCGGTTACAGAGGCCCTGCACCCTTCCCCAAGGCATTTAAATGACCTGGATGAAGTCTTCTTAAGCCAGGTGTATAACTTCTCATCTGTTAGATGTTGAAGAGATGCAGTGCTTGTTCCCCCCCCCCAAAAAAGAGAGCAGCAAGATGGTTATTTTTTTTAAAGTAATTTTTAATTGTTTATATAATACTGTATTTGTATTTTTGAACACCTTCTGTTTGTTTCAGAGGTGGTTTTCATATTGTACAGTTACGGGTTAATGCCCAGAGCATACAGAACACAGTGGTGAATATCTCAGCTTTTCATAATTGCCAATCAGAGTAGTAGACAGTTTTGGATTGGCTAGCATAGGGAATGTAACCAAGACAGGTCAGTCTTATGGCATATGACTCCTGCTGAAGCATGTAAGCGAAACGCGTAGTTATAGAGCAGCAACCAATTGGAGGGAAGAGACGTCACTACATCAGCCCACGTGGGACGGGAGGAGACGCAAGCGCCGGGATTGGCTGACGTCGCACCAGCTCATCGGCGGCAGTGGGGTGAGATTGGGCTCCCGCGTAGGGATTACCTGACTCCGCTATCATTATAATAAGCACTAAAAGAATGTCACAAATGTGAGTTTCAATTTTTGGAGATTAAGCCATAAATATTGTGTTCTGTACAATCTTCCCCATCTTGTTGCTCTTTTTTTGGGGGGGGTGGGGGGGAGGGGGGAACAAGCACTGCATCTCTTCAACATCTAATAGATGAGAAGTTATACACCTGGTTTAAGAAGACTGTGTCCAGGTCTTTATCTTTGATGTGCCCATTATCTTTTGGTACTTCGTGAGTGCGCTCTTTGGAGATTCTCTATATTTAATCATCACATTTTGATCCAGTATTGCACGATTTTGTATTTGTCCTCTTCCGTTTTTTGCGCTCCCTTATATTCAAGACCTTGACTCTTGAGTTGTCATTTTCTATACGAGTGTGGGCTAGCAACTTTGATTAGCCTTTAAAATAAAAAAAAATGTACATTGTTGAGCAAATATACTTATTTAACCAAGTTTTACAACAATTTGCTAATTTTAGGAGATATAAAGTTTATGGTAGCCTAATACATAGTATTGCACTATACATCAACAAATAAATGTGTTATAGACACCAGTTACATGATTGTGTTAGAGAACAGTCCCTGAACCAAATCTACGTTACATTCTTCAACAAAACACAATTCTGACTTGAATCAGCTTCATAACAAATATCAAAATAAGGAAATTTTCACTCACTTTCTCTAAGAAGATTATTTTCATTACGGATTTCCTCCAGTTGTTGCTTAAATAATTTAACACGTGTCTGAAGTTCCACCTTTTCCTCCTGTATCAGGGGATAGTCCACTGTTTCTTTGAGCTTGTCAGTCAAGTGGTGATTCTGTCTGGTTAGTAAGGACATTTGTGCCTTCAGAGAGTCCACTTCCATCTGAAAGAATCAAGAAATTCTGAAGCTTAATGAAGGAATTCACATGCTGTTTCCCATACTACAACAGGGAAGACAAGAAATGCAATGATTGTAAAAACATTTATGGCCAGCCAACGACTTGTTACTTAAGTAATAATCCTCGAAGAACAGGGCATTACTGGCCAATAATGCCCTGGCTGGAAGAGTTGAAGGCCCGAGGCGAAGCCGAGGGACTTTAACCCAGCCAGGGCATTATTGGCCAGTAATGCCCTGTTCTGAGGGGATTATTACTATTATAGGCTAAATGTAGTATTTTTCATAAATAATAGACACTTTTGTATAGTTATATAGATTTTTTTTATTAAAATAAAATGGTAAATACATGAAACCACCTCTATATACGCTTACACTGCAGCTATCTATATTATCCACACACTGCCGCCCCCTCTGTGTACACACACACACACACACACACACACACACACAAACTGCTGCTGCTACACACACACACACACACAAACTGCTGCTACACATACAACAGAACACACACACACACACACACACACACACACACACAATCAAAAATGCAGCCACTTACTAAATGTTGCACTCTCCCCCCCCCCACCTGTACACACAACACAGCACCTCTACACACACCCCCCCCACACACACCACTGCACCTCTATACACACAACACAGCATCTCTACACACACACAACACAGCACCTCTACACACACACAAACACATGCTACACCCATAAACACTGCTGCTGACACTGACATACACACACACACTGGAGCTCTATACACACACAGCACTTCTACACAGATATACAACACAACAGCACACACACACAAACTGCAGCCACAAAGAAACTGCAGACAGCCACCATCTCTTTTCCCTCCTCCCCGCCTCCAAAATCAACTGAATCTGCTCAGAAAATCTGTCAGCTCGGGAGGGGGAGGAGTCAACTCATGGCTGATACGTCCTGACCAATCCCCTGTCCTGTCTCAGAGCTTTTACTTCATGCAAACCAATCCCCTGCCCTGTCTCAGCTGTTCTGAGAGCTTAACCCAAGTGCGCCCACTGCCATTGCTAAAACCAGGTTTGGCCGGTGGTCCCTCAGAGGTTGAGAACCCGTGAGCGAGAGGGCAATTTGGATGCAATGGTGTGTTAGAGAAAATGTCATTTAAACTAGCTCCAAGGAGAAAAATCATTTGAATAAAGTATATACTTCAATGATCATCACACAGTTACATAGTACATTCTACATTGCACATACACCAATTTGAAAACGATACAGTAACATTCGAAACATGTTTCTCACTTCAAAACAAGAAGCCTCCCAAACAGAGGTGCTTCCAAGATAATCACTATAATGTAAACAGCGTACAAAGTATTGGCATTTAAAGGAGATTGAGCATGTACATCTAAATGAAGAAAACCCATGAAGAAAAATCCTGATTGAGAAGCTAGACAATTTGAGCAGTCTGAACTAACTGTTCATAAAAATGGGATGCCGCTTGTTTGTTTCTCTTTCTGTCACACTACATGATCACATAACATCGACACCGGAGGTTACAGAGTGCCTGCTTTGACTACCATGGGGTTCACCACCGACTATAGGGTTGAACGGAAATTCCTTCAAGCTTGTTGTGTGACCTGGCATTGATATAAACAACTGTGTGTGCATTGCTGGTCTCTCTGGTAGCGAGTTCATTTACCATGGGTACATTTTTTTTTATTTTGATACATATGCAACTACTCTATACCTCCTCATGGTGCTTTGTCGGTTTCCATATCGCTGGTTTGAGTTGTGTTAAGGATCTCAAGCGTGAGAATTAGCAGTAAAGCGTCTGGAAAGGAGATACTTGTTTCATTGTACATTGCGTTACCCAAGGAGTGTGTGTGTGTGCTTGGCATTTTCTTTCGCTTGCATGTTTTCAGATCTAGATCATAAAATTGCTCACCTCCAACTCCTTTGTACGGGACAAAGCTAGTTCAATCTGCTGCTTTTTCATATTGGTTACAATGGCTTCTTCGCGTAACCGTGCAGCCTCGTCTAACAATAGGGCACAAACGATAAAATCATCAGATGCTATGTAACATAGTAACTGTATGCAGATAAGCTTGGATTTTCATGCCTTTTGAGAGTGCATTACTTTCACTTGATTTAAAACTTTATATCATTAAAAGGTACTACATTAGACTGGTTTCCTGTCTATGTGCGCTTTTATCTTTTAATATATTTTTGACTTCACACGTTGGAGAATAGGGAAGATCTCCGTTAAAAGCAGCACCGGACAACCTCTTGCGTGCTAACACCACAAGGATTTCTGTGCTTCAACACTATCTGCATAATAAAGGACTTCTATGAACATTATTATCATTGTCTATATTAGAATGTTATTTAATAGGGTTCCTTCTTTCTTGTTCTCAAACGCTTACAAATGTTGCCAACGATATATTACCTACATAAAGAAGACAATCAATCTAGGAAAAATAAGGCATTTATACAGGAAGGTTCTCATTTCCAGAGTTAGAAGTTATAGACATATGTAAGTTCAGGTTTGAAGTGTGTCATTTCACAACTTTATATACAGGAGGTTATTCGTTAAACTGCAATAGTGCCAATCTGAGTTATACAGCATGAGTTTCCCTGTGATAGTGCTCATCACGTAAAGCACACCGGTGAGCACATGACCTGTATATGGGACAATGGTTGATGCTTAGCTATCTAGCTGACCCCCTTTTCATCTTCCACAAAGGTCCCTCAAATGAACAATAAATCCCCTCAATCCGTCCCAAAATACCATCTGTCCTGGACAGCTCCCTTGTGAGGCGTGACTCAGCGGAGGCGCGCTTAGGCTGAGGGAAAGTGGGTGCCTTCCCTGGCCTTGGTTAGCGCGCCGTCCGGGGGCGTGTCGGGGGGCGGGCCAGTGACGTCACGGAGCTGGTTCGCCATCATTGGGTGAAACGCTCACGTGACCGGCCCTGCGCTCCCTTGAGCGCTTGAATTAAAAAAAATTCTAAGCCTTGCGCTTCTGCACGCGTAAGCGAGCCCCTGCTAAAGCCGCTCTCATTGCGGCTACAGGGGCTCAATGCCGAGCAGCAGCATAAGCGCTGACCATGACCGAGGCCTTAGATATGCAACCAGGGTTAATATACACAGCCAACTCGGTGCCCCACCTTTCTCTTTCGTAAGGTACTTCAAATGAATTAATATTGACCCGTACTCTATTATCCGCTGCCACCAAAGAAATATAAAATATGTAATTTGCAGTGTCTAACAGTCCCTGTTTATTAAGAAAAAACTATGCACTTAACATACAAAAATCTGCTATAGCAAAATGTGCTCAAAAATGTACTTTATTCTCTACAAAGCGTGCCACAGTTCAATTAGAGCCCAAAGCATTGATTATTAAAGTTTTACTTTAATATCCAAAAGAATAGAGTGCTTAGATTACAGAAAAAATATTACAAGAACATACAGTTATAATAAATGCAGACCAGTTTATTAAAATAAAAGGATTAACATAACAGAATTCCCTATATGTTACAACGTCATAGGTTCTTCCCAGAGAGGTCACTGGCATAAAGAAGATGAACATTCAGGTGTCTGCTCCCAAAACATACCTCTGTTGAATTCTGATTTTCATAATACCATGGAAAGACTTATGTACTATTCTTCTACTATTGAAACCAACATAAGCCCACCCCCATAAATCATTTACGACCTAAAAGGAAAAAAAATGTCTAGCACTGTTTAAAGCCTGCCTAAATATCTAAGAGACATAACTTTATCCCTATAATTACTTGAATAACGTTCATATCACTAAGTTCAGGCGAATTTGCTGAATGTAGCGAGACTGGTTTTGACCGACTTGCTCCTAAGTTTGATCAACAAATGGATATCTGTTCCTTTTCACCTAATAAACATTAAGGGTTTGGCCTTATAGCATCCATCTTATTGCAACTGTTATGAACATCTATTCGTTATTCTTCAGAATAGATGTCAGGTCCATGATATCTTCATATTTAATCCATGTACTCTTTTTGGAATGTCTTTGAAGGTAACTTTAAAAAAGTGTCCCGTTTATTCTAGCGTCAAGTAAACCCTATTTTAATTCCATCTCTGGCAAAACAGATGCCCCTCTCTCTAGATTCTATCAGTCCTGTACAACACAGGCCTGGCTTGACAGGCCATAAACCAATTCTTGTATTTTTTTAGGTAAATTGAAACCAATGTTAACCCTTTGTGTGCCAGATTGATTAAAATACCCAATATCTTCTGCCCTACTCATTACAGTGCCCTGAACGGCGCTATCAGAGTTTAAACAATAACCTCCATAAAATTCAAAGCAACTCAAGAGTAAAAAGCGGAGAGAAGAAAAAACAACTATGAAGTTTACACAACAGAAAGTCTGACTGTGTGGAAAATGTTCGAATGTCTGTGCAGAATTAAGTTGAATTTAGCACATTTAACAGTAACAGCTGTGAAATATTAACAGCTGCTTAAAGCTCAAATTACTATATATCTGTATGCGCTAACAAGGTTGTAATATATTGCAAACATGCCCTTGAGATTACGGATTAAAACACAAGCTTGCAAATCTCAAATTCTATGACCCTTCAGGAAAGAACAGCCTAATCCTTCTGGCACCCTGTAAAGGAGGCCAGATCTCACTGGAAACTTTCTAAGAAGTACTGCAGCCTTGGCCTTTGCATCAGAACAATGGAACACATTACTGTAATTTCTTTCATTCGCCACTTTGTGCATGTGCACCATCCCCGTCTCTTATTTTAGCACAACACAATTGTGGTGAACTGCTCATCCACATCACAGAATCTACAATGTGATATATAGAACTCTCCAATCATCAAAAAAGTATTATGGGAATAATTATTGTATTGTATGTCTATTTATATAGCGCCATAAATGTACATAGCGCTTCACAGTAGTAATACATGTTGTAATCATATAAATAACAAATAATATAAATAACAGGTCATGGGAATAAGTGCTTCAGACATAAAAGTAACATTTCGGAAGAGGAGTCCCTGCCCCGAGGAGCTTACAGTCTAATTGGTAGGTAGGGAGAACGTACAGAGACAGTAGGAGGGAGTTCTGGTAAGTGCGTCTGCAGGGGGCCAAGCTTTATGTATCATGTGTTCAGAATATCCACAGTGCTATTCATATGCTTCTTTAAGCAAGTGTGTCTTAAGGTGGGTCTTAAAGGTGGATAGAGAGGATGCTAGTCGGGTACTGAGGGGAAGGGCATTCCAGAGGTGCGGGGCAGAAAGTGAGAAAGGTTTAAGGCGGGAGAGAGCTTTAGATACAAAGGGGGTAGAAAGAAGACATCCTTGAGAAGAACGCAAGAGTCGGGATGGTGCATAGCGAGAAATTAGGGCTGAGATGTAAGGAGGGGAAAAACAAACAGGCAATGGGGGAGCAAGGGATTAGATAGGCATATAAAATGACTTTGAAAAGTTGTTAGAAGTCTTGATTAGTTACATGCAGTGGTGGATTAATTAGATACACATAAATACTTACACGGCCATGTGTAAGTAAACACAATGATTGGTAACTTTCACAGGGCGAAATCTCTCTCGGCCCAGTGTGAGCAGTTGCAGGGATTTGTTTCTTTTGAGGTTAACATTAACCCATCCACATCTGGTGGTCAGCACAATGGGGGCTGTCCTCAGGTTCCAGATTGACACAGGACTCATTTGAGCCTGAGGAAGCCGATCCGTCGGCGAAACGCGTTGCTCTATTCATCTGCTGAAACTGACCCACTGAGGCTTCCGTAGTCAGATCACTGTGCAGCATTTCCAGCCGAGCAGGAGAGTCTTCCTTCCTGAATCCCGGACGCGGGACCGGCTGTGATAGCTGCTTAATAACACCTGATCCTGGACCACGTGAGGAGGCCAGGGGTCTACTTGTAATCTATGTGAGTCCCGTTGTTACTATTAATAAATTCATTTTATTTACTATATACAAGTGAACCGTGCCTCACTCGTTTTCCCCTCCCACATAACTTACACATCACAACACCGGGGGGGAGAGCCCACCTGACAACAAAAGAGTCCTGTGTCAATCTGGAACCTGAGGACAGCCCCCATTGTGCTGACCACCAGATGTGGATGGGTTAATGTTAACCTAAAAAGAAACCAAATCCCTGCAACTGCTCACACTGGGCCGTGTGAGTACAGTATTATACACATATATATATTTTTATATCCCCTTTCACCATACCAATTATCCATCACTGCTGGGAGAGAGAGATTTCGCCCTGTGAAAGTTACCAATCATTGTGTTTACTTACACATGGCCGTGTAAGTATTTATGTGTATCTAATTAATCCACCACTGCATGTAACTAATCAAGACTTCTAACAACTTTTCAAGGTCATTTTATATGCCCATCTAATCCCTTGCTCCCCCATTGCCTGTTTGTTTTTACGTCTCTTTAAGGGCTCTGGATTAACCCTTTTTCTGGGGTTGAAGCAGAAGGGATTCTGTTGCTGGCTCAGAAAATTAGAGAGCCACAGTTGGTTTGACGGCTTCATTGTAAGCCTATCATTGTTTAATAACTCAAGGTAAGCGCCTGGTCTTTTTACACCATGTAAGGAGGGGAAGAAGAGTGTAAAGCTTTAAAAGTGGGGAGAAGAATTGAGTGTGAGATGCGGGATTTGATCGGAAGCCAGGAGAGGGATTTCAGGAGGGGAGATGCTGAGACAGATTTAGGAAAGAGTAGAGTGATTCTGGCAGCAGCGTTTAGGATAGATTGTAGGGGAGACAGGTGAGAGGCAGGAAGGCCGGACAGCAGGAGGTTGCAGTAGTCGAGACGTGAGAGAATGAGGGCCTGAGTCAGAGTTTTAGCAGCCGAGCAACAGAGGAAAGGGCGTATCTTTGTTATATTGTGGAGGAAAAAGCGACAGGTTTTAGAAATGTTTTGAATATGAGAGAGGAATCAAGTGTGACCCCTAGGCAGCGTGCTTGCGCTATGGGTGAATGATCGTATTTCCCACAGTAATGTGGAAGGAGGTGGTAGGGCCAGGTTTGGGAGGAAGTATAAAGAGCTCTGTTTTTGCCATGTTAAGTTTCAGTCGGCGGATGGCCATCCAGGATGATATTCCAGAGAGGCATCCAGAAACTTTGGTCTGTATAGCAGGTGTAAGGTCAGGGGTTGAAAGGTAAATTTGTGTGTCGTCAGCATAGAGGTGATATTTAAACCCAAAAGATGTGATTAGGTCACCTAGGGAGTGTGTAAAGAGAAAAGAGAAGGGGTCCCAGCACAGAGCCCTGGGGTACCCCCACAGAGAGATCAATAAAGGAGGAGGAGGTGTTAGCAAGAGAGACACTGAAAGTACAATGGGAGAGGTAGGATGAGATCCAGGATAGAGCTTTGTTACGAATACCAAGAGTATGGAGAATGTGAAGGAGAAGAGGGTGGTCCACGGTGTCAAATGCTGCAGAGAGGTCGAGTAATATGAGCAGAGTGTAATGACCTCTGTCTTTGGCAGCATGGAGGTCATCAGTTATTTTAGTGAGGGCTGTTTCTGTGGAGTCAGCAGTGCGAAATCCTGATTGTAGAGGGTCTAGAAGGAAGTAGGTGTTGAGAAAGTGGAGCAATCGAGAGAATACAAGACGTTCAAGGAGTTTGGAGGCAAAAGGCAGGAGGGAGACAGGTCGATAGTTAGGACAGGTAGGGTCAAGCTTGCTGTTTTTGAGAAATGGTATAACGGTTGCATGCATGAAGGAGGATGGAAAGGTACCAGAGTAGAGTTAAAAATCTGTGTGAGCATAGGGATTATAGTAGGAGCAAGAGGTTTTAGGAGATGGGAGGGAATTGGATCAAGAAGGCAAGTGGTAGAGGGAGAAGAGGAGATCAGCAGTGATACATCCTCCTCCGAGATAGCGGAAAAAGAGTCAAGAAAGGCAGGAGGAGAGTTGGGAAGCGGTGTGGGATGGGAGGAGGCTGCAGATGGGATGTATTAATATATTATTATAAATTAGGAGGAACACTCCTGTTACATCAGGGTTGAGTGGCGGGTTAATTGATCAATACTGATCACGCATTACAAAATACAATGAAATATTACATTTATTGTAATAAATCATACAATACATTTTAAAGTAGCATCTCCAACCCTTAATGCCCAGCTTTTAAAAACATTTTTAGATATAAGATTGGCACGGGGGAAGGAAGACTTGTGAACAAAGCTTTTTTTGGCTCCAGCAAACCCCAAGATATTTTCAGGTATAGTCACAGGCATAAATTCTTGGTTTTTAAAGTGGATTTAAAGGGCCGGTCAACAGAAAGCTGCAACAAATGTTGTGGCGGTCTACTGGCCTGAGATTTGGCAGACACTGTTTTCCTGGAGGGAGGTTTAAGCCCTGCAACTTCACCTGTAAGTATCTCAGGTTCAGAGGAGCAGGGACTCTCCAGAGCTGAATTACATTATTTCAGCTCCAGGGACAGTCTGGTTTTCATGATACTTACCTGGGATGACGTTTCTAGTACTGTCCCCTCAAGGGGAAGCAAAATGGAGGTTTAAATCTCCTGCATCATGCGTGTCTACGTTCTCCGTTACAGCTTCGTACTGGCCCTCGTCACATGGGGGGGTTAAGGGGGATTTAAACATCCATAAAGAACTGGCACCATCTCCATTAAGTATTTCGGGAAACAGGTGGTACCCGCAGCTAAAATTAAAGTGTTTGAGGTACGCAGATCCCCTTCTCCCTATACAGGTATAAGAAATAAAGGGGTCCCAGAGGGAACTGCTGCTTTAAGCACTCTTCCATATTACAAGTTTGCTGGTTCAGTGAAACTGGCAGGATAAGACTGTAGCAACATCATGGAAAGGGTGAGACACAAGAAGCAGCTAACTGTGAGCAGGAACCTTATTATGTCCGGCTGAAGGTTTCCTCTATTTCAGCGGTGTGCAAACTGGGGGGTGGTAAGATTTGCTAGGGGGGGTGCGGCGGTTACAGAGGCCCCGCGCCCTTCCCCAAGGCATTTAATTTAAATGTCGGGGAGGCGTGAGGAAGCAGTAACGTCCCTAACCTGCTGGCAGCCGAGTCTTCAGCGACGCGTCACCATGACAACGCACTTCAAATGATGCTGCGGGGTCATGTGAAGTGACATGACCCGCGACGTCATTTGACGCCGGGTTCCAAGCGAGGGGGGGGGGGGGGGCCTGAACGCTGGGGCTCCCAGGCAGGGAGGCGCACACCAAAAACTTTGCGCTCCCCTTCTCCATTTCATCATACTGAAACACTGTAGCCTGGATCTTTACCAATACTTCTGAGGAAAACGCAACAATGTTACCTGGTAATTGACTAACCTTTATTTCTTTTCTCTTCTTCACTAACTTCGTGTGTTCTTTTCAAATATTCTTCTTTTAACTCAATTTGATGTCTAGCACAGGGAGAGAAAACAAGCCGTTAACATTACAGTACATACTTTCTAACCCACCTTCTCTGTATTTCAAATGATTAAGCTAATGGCAACAAAAATTTCAAACTTATGAAAAAGAATATCTACTATACTGATTATAGCTGCAATATTTTCTGTGGTAACAGTGGGTAATTCAGAGGACTGAAGGGGCCCTCGCATTCAAAGTCACAATGAATATTAGGAACATTTTATATTTTTTGTTGTTATGAGAAAGAACTAAGTACCGGTATATAGAAGATATGAACATTTAAAAAAGTAGAACAAGGGACTGCAGTGTGGCCACCGTGGTGATGTTGTTTATGATACAAGACGTTTCAGTATCATACACAGCACCGCAATTTCCAGAACTTTCAACTGTCCATAGTTGAAAGATACAATGTAATGCAATTATCTAGCAGCAACAGTTACTTTTACCACTTGGGACACGCCACGCTAAAGAATCTGATACCATTATTTTTCTTTTATTATATATCCTCGTTGGTGGGAAGCAGGGATCTCCGGAGCAGAACCACGTTAACTTCAGTTCCAGGGACCCTCCTCTCCCCGACATACTTACATTTGAAGGAGATGCCGGTATCCCACCTCTGTTTAAAGGTTATGTGGCACGCGGACCATTAGGAAGTCGCAAAGAGATGATTGCAGCTTTCTATTGGCCCTTGGGATGCAGCACCTTTAAACAGACATTCTCTGTGACCAGCCGGATCTGCTACCTGCAGCCGCTTCAGATGTAAGTATCTCAGGAAGCAGGGGGTCCCTAGAGCTGAAATAAATGCGGTTCCGCTCCGGGGACCCCTTTCTTCAAACATTTTTTAAAAGGAAGTAAAGCATATTTAAATCACCCTCTTTCGTAACAGTACCTCCCGCTGTTCTCAATTGGTCCCGCAAAGGCACAGAACTTTACTTAGGTAAAGGTTAACAAAGTTATTTTTTTATGGATAGTCTTTCATGATATATTAAACAGAAAAACGTAAAATGTCTTACATAAAAACATGCAGGTTTTATAAATTGCAGTGTATCCTGCCTCTAACCCCATTATTGCCTGGGGCTGAATCAAATCTACTTTGCTGGAGCAGTTTGGGAAAAAGTTGCCTCAAAAAACAAAAACAAAGCGGACTTTTTTTCAAACTTGTGTGTATCGGACTCTAAGAATAGTTTGTGATCTTAAAGCTTTCATACAGAGCAAAAGTAGATGGTGGTGAGGAAAGCAAGTCTGAGCTTATAGTCAGCGCAATTGTGCTAGCGCGTGACAAGCACAAACTGCATAATGCCTATGAGGCCGCCCCTAGTGTGCACACGACAGAGCGTGATAGCTCAACCGCGTTTTGAAGAGGCAAATTTGTCGTCTTTTCAAGTACGGCTGTGTGACATCAGCGTCATGTGAGCGGTTTAGCCAATGAGGGCGAACCAGCTTTGAGACGTGCCCGCCATGCCTCCCCAATAGTCTGCAGTTCAGTCCACAACTCGCTGGGGCTGCTGGTGTGCGCGAGTCTATGCGGTATGTCGCGCATCTAGTATAATCTTAGCCTAAGAGATCATCTTACCGAAGAAGCTCATTTTTAAGCTTCTGGTTAAAAGTGTCTTCAATGTTCCTCACTTCCAGCTCTCTTTTCCTGAGCGAATCATCCACACTTCTATTTTTATCCTCTTGCAGTTTTTGAGCACTGAAATAAAACATTGAATGGGTATTATGTTGAGAATGAAAGAGGCGGTTATTATAAACTCTGTAAATAATCTGAATATTAATACTGTGTTAATCATTTACAGCCTCAGCTGTCCATTCATTATTTTAAGGTAGCTGTTCATTTAAAAGGCAGATCACCAAAATATGAGCATACTACCGAAAACATAGACAAGTACATTTATATGCTTGCAAAACCGCACACGCATATTCTAATTAAAGCCATTGACCCACTTAGCAACATGTTAAAATTGCAACACAGCAATACAAGTCAACCATGACACATTTGCCAAAACAGACAGTTTATTTTCTCCTCTTCGCGGTGTGTTCTTTTCAAATATTCCTTTTAACTCAATTTCATTTCGAGCACAGAAAGATAAGGCACATCTAACCCTCTTCTCTGAGATACACTACAACTATACCGACTTGCTTCCACTATGAGCTGTTGTGGCTATGACATAACGCAGCGATGCGCAAACCAGGGGGGGGGGCGAGACTTTATTGGGCGGGTGCGGGCCTCTGTAAAATGTACTTACCGGCTTCTTGTCCACGCATCTCCATGACAACGCGGGGACATACAACGCCCGTTACCATGGAGTCGTGACATCAAATGACGTCACATGAGCAAGCAGCGTAATTTGACGCATCAGTAGAAGCGAGGGGGGCGCGACCGAGGAGGCAGCAGGTAAGGATGGGGGGGGCGCGCAGGCAGTTTTTGCACCGCTGACATAACGAATGTAAGAATAGTCGTTTCTATAAGGTTGCAGTGACAAGAAACGCATAATGTATCCAGATCCTAAAAATGCATTTCACAAAATGAAAGAAAAACAGGACTGGAGAATTTCAATATATGATGCATGTGAAACGGCTTAAAAAAAAGAGAAAGTATATATTTTGTTGCATAAACATTTTTTTTAGGTCCATCTAGGTTTTAATAAAGAATAGGGCCTTCCATTTTCTTCTTAACTTATTAACCAATAAGGGAGGCTGAAAATAAGCTCGTGTCAGCTTTCAAATTGTATACCAATAATATTAAACTTGTATGGTGGAGATCAAATATTATTTATGTATAAAATATTTTACCAGGAAGTAATACATTGAGAGTTACCTCTCATTTTCAAGTATGTCCTGGGCACAGAGTTAAGATGACAAATACATGGTTACAAATACAGTTCCATAAGTGAACAGGGTATACATTATATACAAGACATTGCATGCACAGTTAGAGATAATATATATTATGGGCGTATGAAACAGTTACAGACCAGATAAAAATGTAAGACAGCTTTAGTTTTGAAAGAATTTAGACTGGCGGTGGATGTGAGAGTAGGTTGTTTCAGTTTGGGGGTGCACGGTAAGAGAAGGAGGAACGGCCGGATACTTTGTTGAGCCTTGGGACCATGAACAGTGTTTTGGAGTCTGATCTCAGATGATAAGTGCTGCATGGGGTAGGGGTGAGGAGCTTGTTCAGGTAGCTGGGTAGCTTGCCCATAAAGAATTTGAAGGCAAGACAGGAAAGGTGAACTTTGCGCCTAGACTCAAGTGATGACCAATCTAGTTCTTTGAGCATTTCGCAGTGATTTGTGTTGTAGTTGCATTGGAGAACAAAACGACAAATTGAATTGTAGAGGGTGTCAGGTTTGCTAAGGTGGGTTTGTGGTGCCGAGTCGTATACTATGTCCCCATAGTTGATAATTGACATTAGCATCTGCTGTGCAATACGCTTTCTGACCAGCAGACTTAGGGAGGATTTGTTCCTGTAAAGTACACCTAGTTTGGCATAGGTTTTGGATGGCAGGGTATCAATGTGCATCCCAAATGGACATATGGTTTGACTCCCATTTAACAAGTATTTAAAACTAGTAACAGGAGTTAGGGTGGTGTTAGCTTTGCTTCTGATCTGGAGCTCAGTCATTGGAAGCTATAAAAATTTAGCCTTGGTCCCAAATACCATTGTTATAGTCTTGTCAGTGTTTAAAAACAGTTTGTTTTGGGAAATCCAATTTTGAAGTCTCAAAAAGTCAGGTTGAAGTATGTGTTCAAGGTTGGAGAGGTTATGGCTGTGTGCATATAAAACTGTCATCTGCATACATGTGTATTGAAATTCCCTTACAAGCTGTGGGAAGATCATTGATGAACACTGAGAAGAGTAGGGGCCCCCAAAAAAGCCTTGCGGGACACCACAGGTGATATCCAAGGGGTTGGAGTTAGAGCCCAAGATAGACGCATGTTGGGATCTACCCGATAGGTAGGAAGGAAACCAGTTTAAAGCATGTTTCCCTATTCCAGAGCTCTGGAGTTTGTTAAGCAGGATAGCATGATCAACAGTATCAAAAGCCTTTGCAAAATCTAGGAATATTTCACCAGTAAGTTGCCCCAGTTCCATTCCACACTGGAGTTCATTGCAAAATTTTAGCAGGGTAGTTACTGTGCTTACTGTACTTACTGTGGAGTGTTTGGGGCGAAAGCCAGTTTGAAATTGGCTAGGGAAATTTGTCTTCGTTTAGTAATCGCTTAATTGGGAGTGAATCACAGTTTTAACAACTCAGATTGGAATAGTCCTTACACGGTAAACTATTGCATGGTCACTGAAAATGTCAGGAAGGATGCCAGTGGATTGGATTCTGATGAGATTTGAGGAGAGAATCCAGTCTAGCAAGGAATAGTTGCGAAATTTCAGGTTTGTCCGTCTGGGTTGGGAAATTAGTTGCATTAGGTTAAGTGACTTGAGTTGTATCTGGATTTTGTGTTTTTTAGGGTCACGCCAATTGAAGTTGAAATCCCCAAGAACTAGCAGCTCACTCTTCTCATTCAGAGAGGAAATGGAGCCAAGAAACTGGGTGATATCAGTCAGGGACTATAGAGGGGCTTTAGGGGGGGGGGGGGGGCGGTAGATGCCAGCAACCAAGAAGGGCTAAGAAAAGTGGAGGCAGATTTTGCCAACTAGGATTTCAAAAGAGGGTGGACTTGGGGGGCAATTTAACAGTGTCAATTGTAAGGTGTCTGCAATATAAAAGAACCCCTCTCCTCCTCTCTTTGACCTATCCCTGAATGGCTATATTTGTATCAGGAGTTTTAGGGGATAGCCATGTTTCTGTGAGAACGATGGCTTTGGATTTATGCATAAGGCACCATGCCCTTAGTTCATCCAGTTTGGGCAGCTGGCTCTGAATATTTATATGGGCGACAGATAGACCTTTTCGGAATTTGGGTATTTTCAGGGGTATGGGACAGAGTTGAAAAGGGAGGGCGTGGGTTACATTCAATATCATCTGCTAAAGAGAGCAATAGTACGAGTAGAAATTTGAGTAGTAAATATGTAAAATATCGCATTCAATCTGTCATAACCTGCACCATTTTTGCTTTGCCGTTTCACAGGCCTTTCATGAACAGAAACAATATTCTAATGCTTCATTAGTTCCTTTTCCCCGACTAGACTTTACCATCCCTGATTTAGTTAATCTTGAAGTCTCGATACTTTTCCTATCATGTTGTAAAAGTTATTGAAAAAAAAAAAATTTCAACCTTCAGGTCTCCTCCTGGAAAGAGCATTGCGTTAACTATAATGGTGGTTAGGGATGAGATACAAAAGAGGTGAGGGAGGAAGGAACACTATAAACCACACGTGGGGAGATACTTGTTAAAATGCCCGAGGTACCTGGAATACATGCTAATTTGTATATACAAAAGTATACTTAAATAATTGAAATGAGCATATTTTTCCAGTATCTTAGGTGTGTTATAGAGTACTGTTTTCGGAGGTATATATGTAAATAGGTACTACTAAAATAGTAACGTCCTCTTTGTCCACCCTTTTTTAGGGTCTGGATGGAAGACATATTTAAAGCTGCAGTTCAAGCAATATCCTGCATGTGTGTTTTTTTTAATAAATCAGTTCTGTAGTAAGAAGAAAATGCTAAAAGTATTTTTGTTTTAAAAAACAACAACTTTGAAAGACCAATTTTCTTATATTCTATTTTAACAAGCATGCTTGTTCCTATAGCAACAATTTAAATTCCCCATATTTAAAGATGTCGCCAAACTTTGACGATCAATAGACGGAGAACGAATTGACCGGCAGCTATGCAGTTCTTTAGGTAAGTAGAGATTGCCCACATGAAACTATTGAAGTAAAAAAAACAAAAACTAAAAAAACAAAAAAAAAAACGGGAGCTTGAACTGCAGCTTTAATGTCACGTTATTGGAAGCTAATACAACGTTGCGCAACAATAACAGGACATTAAGCCTGTGCTTTGAGGCATATACAACGGTCGTTGTTTTGCATACAATTAGCTTTAAGGAAGCGCCTTATTCTCAGGGAAATTAACATGCGTTACGGATTGAGATAATGTCACGTTATGACCACCTGATTTAACTGAACTTTGTGGATCTGGCCCGTTAAATAAATGAAGTTTTGGTAAAACTAAAAAGAGATGAGAAAATGTTAAAATATGAATGATACAAACAAAATAAGCACACCCCACTGACATTAAACAAACAATGACAAAAACACCAGCATTTTCCTACTGTTCAAAGGCTTCGATCCGGTGTCGGAGGTCGGTCTCTCTGCTTCGTACCATTTCAATGTCTTTCAGCAGGGTCTGTCTCTGAGCATACATGTCCTTTTCTTCGATCTGTCAATAAGTAAACAGTGTTGGCTTCAGAACCAACATTACTTCGCTGTAAAGAGACTTATCTCTAATGACTATTAGTTAGAAATAATGTATGAAAGGGTGGGGGGGGGGATGTTGTGGCCCATTTGATGCATAGTGGTTTAAGAATACAGATGAAAATGCTTTTAACATTTTATTGGCAGCCACATTATCACAACTGGCTATATCATTTGTAAATTTTTTTAAATATATATATATTCAAAAGTGGGAGCCTTGAGAGCTGTAACATGCTCTCAACAACTGGGAACTTATGCTCCGTGAAAAATGTACCTTTTCATTTGCCATTTTCCTGTTCCACACTGGCTACAAGTTCAGCCTCAATCCCATAGGCCAACAGAAAGCCGCAGTGTCATTGGAGAATGACGTTGCTGCAGTCTACTGGATGATCTTGGTACATTAAAATGTAAATTTCTCAGGAACAAGACAGTTCCCAGATTTGTGAATAGCAGTTTAACGCTAAAGCCCCCTCCCTCCCTCCCTCCCGGATCCTGAAAACAAAGAAAGTGGGAGAGATTGTCGCTTTAAGTAATGAAGTTAATACACTAGGGGGGGGGGGGGGGGCGTTATGGATAAAAGTCCCCAGGCTGCAATACGTATATAAAAAAAACTGAAGCCAGAAGACATTGATACAATGCATTACCCCCTGTGTGTTATCGGACTGCTTAATGTGCCACATTTGTGTTTTCCAGTGTGTTGGGGTGTATACAAACATATGCTTTCTTTTCACTAGTACTAGTTAGCCCATTTTCCAATTACCTCGTGTTGCCTCTGGAGTCTCTCAGTAGCGTTCTTCTCCCTGGACACCAGCCCCCCTGATTTTGTTTGGTAAGTCTTCTCTAATTCTCGTCGAAAATCAGACATCTCTTTCTGGGATTTGTCTCTTTCCTCTAGTTTAATTTTAGCTACTTCGACATCTTTAAAATGTTGCAACTAGAATAGAAATAAAAACAATAATGATATATTATTGGTGCAATATTTCTAGATTTTGCAAAGGCTTTTGATACTGTTGATCATGCTATCTTGCTTAACAAACGCCAGTGCTCTGGAATAGGGAAGCATGCTTTTAAATGGTTTCATTTCTATCTATCAGGTATAACAAGAGACAGGGGGTGCCCAATGCTGCATCCAATTGACAAAACATATAAAGTAAAATACTTCAATAATAATAATTGGTTATTTAGTTAACCCTTTGGCCAAAGGCGTCATAAGCCTGCATACCAACGTCAAGGTATAACCAAAATAATGCAGGTCCTACACTACACTGTGAAACCTTTCCTTTTACCTCTGTGAGAGGGGAAAAAACCATAATGGGTCTTGTTCCTGCAGCATCTCTGGCTCTAACTCTAACCCCCTGGATATCACCTGTGGCGTCCCGCAAGGCTCTGTTCTGGGGCCCCTACTCTTCTCAGTGTTCATTAATGATCTTCCCACAGCTTGTAAGGAAGCCTCAATACACATGTATGCAGATGACACAATCCTATATGCACACAGCCATAGCCTCTCCGACCATGAACATGTATTCAATCTAACTTTTTGAGACTTGAAAATTGGATTTCCCAAAACAAACTGTTTTTAAACACGGACAAGACTGAAACAATGGTATTTGGGACCAAGGCTAAATTTCTAAAGCTTCCAAAGAATGAGCTTCAGATCAGAACCAACTCTAATACTATACTAGCCTTTGTTACTAGTTTTAAATATTTGGGCATATGGTTTGACTCCCATTTAACATTTGGGTTGCACAATTATACCCTGACATCCAAAACCTATGCCACACTAGGTGTACTTTATAGGAACAAATACTCCATATGTCTGCTGGTCAGAAAGCGCATTGCACAGCAGATGCGACTGCCAATTATAGGCTATGGGTACATAATATATGGCACAGTACCACAAACTCACCTTAGCAAACTTGACACCCTCTACAATTCAATATGCCGTTTTGTTCTCCAATGCAACTACAACACACATCACTGCGAAATGCTCAAAGAACTAGATTGGTCATCACTTGAGTCTATGTGCAAAGTTCATCTTTCCTGTCTTGCCTTCAAATACTTTCTGGGCAAGCTACCAATCTATCTGAACAGGCTCCTCTCCCCTACCACATACAGCACTTATCACCTGAGATCTGACTCCAAAAGACTGTTCATGGTCCCAAGGTTCAACAAAGTATCTGGCCGCTCCTCCTCTTACCGTGCACCCCCAAACTGGAACAATGTACCGGAGACTCTTACAACCGCCACCAGTCTAAATTCTTTCAAAACTAAAGCGGTCTCACATTTTAATCTGGTCTGTAACTGTTACATACGCCTATAACATTATCTCTTACTCTGCATGCAATGTCTTGTAACTATGTATTGTCATCATAACTCTGTGCCCAGGACATACTTGAAAACGAGGTAACTCTCAAATGTATTACTTCCTGGTAAACACACACACACACACACACACACACACACACACACACACACACACACACACACACACACACACACACACACACACACACACACACACACGCTTCAGACTGCATATAAAATTCTGCTTACCTTCTGAGACATTTCTGCTCGAAGCTGTTCCTCCATTTCTTTACGATACTCAGAAAGTTTGCTTTCCAGAGACTCAGTTCTATGTCGCTTTGGGTACATTTCTTCAAATTGTTCATCAATAAATTGAAGTTTCTCAACTATAAAAAACAAAACTGAACTAAGTTCATAGAAATAGGAATCCAGTATTTAAACTGTGGTTATGTTTACATTGTTTATATAAATGAACAAAGAAACAACATATAGATGGAAAGGTACGATGAAGGAACCTGCTTCTCATCATAATGCTTCAATCACACCAAGGGTGTCTGTTACCAAAGGGAACTTCAGGATGAAAAACATTTGTAAGAATGGACATTTCATTATCAATTTTACGTTTTAGAATAAATATACTTGCATTCACTTAAAGCATCACTCTCATAGGTGGAGCTCTGTACCTGCCTTCAAAATGTTATTCTCCTATAACTCTGACCTATTGAATATGGGTTATGAGCTATAGCTATTGGAATTACTGTAAGCTTCTTCCATATATTATTTTATTACACTCCAAGCACTTTCAGAGACTAATAACCAGTTCGATCTTTCAACACACAGCTCTAATAATCCAGCAAAAGCGTAATGGTGCAGGTCTATTTTTCTGGCTCAATGCCATTCTAGTTCATATATTAAGTTGTATATTTCATCCTGATCACATCTATTTGTGAAATCCTCCAGTATGCCCTGAACCTTTAATAGCACTGGTATACAACAATATCATATTTTACTGTACTTGAAACACATAAACAGTGCACTATTCGAGTTCAAGTACATCAAACTGCTGCCTGTCGCAAAAACAGATACAACTATAGATGGATATAGAAGAATTTAAACAGGATTAAATAAGGGAAACAATGTAATATACCAATAGACTCCTTGTATGGGGATGTTGTAACTGTTTGGGTGTCTGCATCTCTGTCCTCTTTATGTAGGTGGTAATCGGTCAGCTCAGTTAATATTTGGAAAATAAAACCTGTGAAGTTCGACAATAAAAATGCAATAATTTTACTAAATACAACTACAATTATTAACTTTCTTTTAATTCAAGTTTTAGAGATATGATACAATTATTTGGCTTTAATACATACAATTTCCCTCACAAAGTAATATATTTATTATATAATGTACAGAATTTTTAAGAGCGGTGTCACATTGCTTTTATGGATGTCAGGATGAGAATCTCTCTCCCCCCCACCCCCCTCTCTCTCCTCCGCCCCTCTCTCTCTCCTCCGCCCCTCTCTCTCTCCTCCGCCCCTCTCTCTCTCCTCCGCCCCTCTCTCTCTCCTCCGCCCCTCTCTCTCTCCTCCGCCCCTCTCTCTCTCCTCCGCCCCTCTCTCTCTCCTCCGTCCCTCTCTCTCTCCTCCGTCCCTCTCTCTCTCCTCCGCCCCTCTCCCTCTCCCTCCCTACCCCTCCCTACAAGTAAGACCTTAGCCCCAAATATGGAACACATCATAAAGCAACTGGCCCTCATTCTCTAGAGGCTGGAATGCCCCTGGGCTTGACAGCATTCAGAAAGAAGGCATTAAGGAAGAGGGCACCAAGAATCCCAGAAGATTAAACAAAAGCGGTCATTCTAACCAAAACGTGTCTACCTACTGCACGAACTGGAAATGGACTTGAAAAGATGAAATGGGTTATTGTTGGCCTTAGTAAAGTTAGAAGAAAAGATGAAGGCCTGACTGAGCTCAAAAGCAGACGCCTATTCTATTACAGAGGTACAGATAATGTAAAAATCAGGGAAGTAGATGTATCATTAACAGATGGAGAAACAACATAGTGGATATGAAAACTCAGAGGAAAGAGCAGCCAGAAGTCATTCAGTTGACAGAGATACAGGCTTCAAATAATCCAAGTGTATGCGCCAACATCAAGTCATGCAGACAATGGACATGAAATGGACCCAATGGAGTGAAAAAAATAGACTACATCCTAACAAAAAAAAGAACAGCCAGGATTTTGCAGTGGATACGGTACGATGGACAACATCCAAGTCGTACAGGAAGGGATTTCCCCAGGTAACGAGTACCATCTATCACTCAGGTTAGGATATGTACATTACGAACAAGTATTTGATTACTTTCATACCTTTTGCATTCTCATTTTGAAGGCTTGAAGTCTGCACGGAGGGGAAACAAAACAAAAAAGTATTTAATGAACGTTTAAAACTATGAAGAAACATTGTATTTAGACAAATACTACGACATGAGACATTACCAGAGACTTGTAGAGTCCAGATTTTGGGTTGATCTTCATCAGCTGCAGCAAGTCACGCACAGTGAACACCTTTACAAATGAAATACAAAAACTATTTTTGAAACGGTAAATGATATGTCTGCCGCTGCAGTGCAAAAAGTTGCACAACTAGCAAAATACAAAAGCTGGTGGGGGGGGAAAAAAAAGGACTACATTAAAATACAGTTTGAAGAATTGATTGAAGCAATGGCCTCTTCCACAGTTCATGATCAATAGTCATCAATGTATATAGGTGCAGTACAACAGACGACCAAATACAGTAGACTTATTGGCAGTGACATATTTTGCAGGTTTCATTTACATAAACGGATGTCTTTGTAAGAAAATCAGACACGTGCACTATTTTAAATACTTAAAAAAACAAAAATAATTACCCTAATAATGTAAACATCGTAGTCTGAAGTTTAGTGTGGTTTTTACTGCTTTTATCGCCCTTTGATTAGTGTCCTCTTTTATAATTGGTCCTCAGTCATGGATTCTGCATCCATAACTCTCAGGATAAAAAAACAGTGTAAATAACACAGCAGATGATGTGGTAGTCGTCCAATCAGAAACAATACGAATGCCTCGGAGGACACCGTCCGCAGCAGCCCGCGATGCCATCCTTCCATTTGATATTTTTATCTACATGTGCATGTCCTACCTGCATCCTGTAAGTAGGATTCCAATTGTTGCTGTTTGGACAACTACCACATCTACTGTGTTATTTACACTGTTTTATTAAATGTACCTTTTTTCACTTCACTTTTCTACGTTTCTATTAACCTCTGAGGCATTACTTTCATTTATAGCTTATGACCAATTGGTCTGATTATCATACAGTATTACACTACAGCATGTTTCTTTTTTTATCTTCTATTTTCATAGATCACCATTCGCTGTTACCCTCTGTGCAGTGGCCAGGACTATGTATCCAGGATATTAAGTGGCCAGGACTATGTATCCAGGATATTATATGGTTGTATTCACTACACCTAAGTGTGATCCATGATATGTATTCATTTGCTTTTCCCCCACCAGGCGCCGTTACAGTATTATATTTTTCACGAAGTAAGCACTGTGCTAATTTGCATGTCATTACCCAGAATCCCTGGCTGCTGGGGAAGCACTGTATGATAAGAGAATGGTGAAAAACAAGGTTGCAGATGTGTCTGAGACATGCTAATGTGCGCATAAGTGGTGTTTGTATTTGCTGTTAAACTGGTTTTTAAAACTGATTACATATTGAACATGTTCAAATTTTTTATTTATTTTTTATTTTAACTACTTTTTTTGTCTGACACAACAGTGACTCAGAAGGGGTGAAGAATGTATCCCCCCACTCAATTTTGTAGACCCTAACATAAGTGTTTTTTGCCATTTTTAGTAGCAAAACCGTGCCTAAATGTGCCGCATACACGTTATTCTTTGTGACAATGCCCATGTCACTCAACTACTTTTTTGCCCTAAACCATCCCAATTGCATTACATTACATAACATTATCCAACAGTGAAATCTTTTTAGAAAGTATAACAAAAACAGACACATAAATGCGCTCACCTGTTCTTTTTCCAATCCGCACTCTGGGTAAAAGACTGAGAGCGAGTACTCATAGCCACACCTGCTCAAATGATCTGCCACCAGGCTGTTTGAGGCCCTGTACAACAGCGAGTCAGCCTGCCCACCGTCACACTGGGCAGTTGCTTCTCCACTGAAAGCTGGATGCCGCAGCTCACGGATAAGTTGGTTTCTGAGCTGTGTCTAGTTAAAAAAAAAAACAATGCACAATTACAGGCAAGAAAATCTCGGAATAAATCTGTGCGTTGATCTGACACTAAGGAACAGAACAGCATACCTTAAGTGAATCCAAAACACCTTTGTTTTTAAATGTCTGGTAAAGTCTTTTACGCAGCTCTTCTTGGGACAGCGATGTAAACTCTTTGGAAGACATCTTGCTACACAGAGAGGATTACAAAACAGAATAATGTGAATTTTAGAACACAAACTTACGGACAAAAAAAAAGACTAACAGTATTTGAGCTGTTCCCACTAAAAGCATGGGAAAAATAAAAAACAATAAAAGTATAACTGTTATTTCAATAATCAAAAGCTAGTGTGATTAGGCATAAAACCAACAAGTAAATCAGCAAATAAGTTAAATTAAAATGTATTAACATTGACAATCCATTAAAATACACATAATTCTGGCTATTGCTAGTTTGTATTTTACTGTTTATTGTTGTCGAATGAATATAGTTCCAAGTGACCAACAGATGATGTGTCGCAACTAATCTTTCTCGGGTACAAAAACCCATTTTAAGTTGTTGCACATCTACAGAAATATATGATTTGTGTGAGATGCGACAGCCCACAATGTTACCCACTGTTGCCTTTATTTAATATAACTTCCCTGTGCTGGAGAACATTTTTGTCCCATTCATTAGAATACTGTTTTCCAGCATTGAGCAGAGGTGTATTCACATCACATTGAATAAGAGCCCAGTAGAGAATCATACACACTTTCTGCAGGAATTATGCACAAACCATTGGAAGAAGGTCCGAGTTTACAATATCAGAAACATTTACATCAGACGGCCACTTACATGGCATTTTGAATGGCTCACCATCTCCCACCCCAACTTCCACATCCATCGGGCCCCAGCACCCCTTTGCCATAGGTCCAGAGGCTCCCCCTACCCCCCAAAGTAAAATGTTTAGTTGGGAAGGGGGGCGAGAGGAAGGATTGAGGGAGAAGGGGGAACGAATATTGGAACATTTGCGAAACATTAAAAATATTCCTAAACTCATTGAAAAAAAAATAAACCATTGACTAATTTACTTAAACATTTTCAATGTATACATTTATGTGATCCAAGCAAAATTGCATTTATTGGTATTTAAACAATACCATTCAATAAAAGATTGGGCGATAGGGATCTCTGTATTTAAAAAAAGGGAGCAATATTGGATATCCATATTTCAAAACAGATTCCCAGGTAGTTTCAATGAACATGGAATTGACACTTTTTCTTAAATGAATTCTGTTTATGTGTATGAATCACTTGGAGGATCACCGGAACATCGTTGGCGTCTCCTTCGATTTCTCATGGCTGATAGTGTCGCCGTCTGAGACAGATCGTCTGGCGGAGCGTCTGCTACAATACGCGTCTCGGGAACTACTGGAAACCAAAAGATGGCATCTCGGGCGTGTCCGCACCTTGGTCACGCTACCATTATGGTATATGGTTTATACTCTGTAAACAACATTGCTTCATCTTTTATAAGGTAAGGAGCGATGCGTTGTGGAGGCCAGCGGCAGGATGTTCAATATGTCTCTAGTGATTCCGCACCATTGATCTCGATTGAGGGCGGCTTTTTGGGCTTCGGCTATTGTGAAGTGGAGCGGTTTGAGATCTTGCGCCACCTGGTTCGACCACGTTTTCTTTGGAACATTTCGGTCAATTTTCCAGTCTATGGGTTGTGTGGTGTTGTGGCACTGGTATGGTAGTCTGTGATGTCCATACGGCAGACGTGGCCAAATCACCTAAGTCTTTGTCACTTAATGTACTGGTCGATTGTAGATTGATTTTGACAGGCTATCTGCACACCTTCATTTTTCCATCAGTCTCGTAGCGTAATATGGAGTATGTTACGTAGACATCTTAGTTGGAATCGTTCGACCAGCCAATGCCAGTCACAAGTGTAAAAAAAGGGGTGTGAGGCGTTTCTAATAGAGGTGCAATAAATATAAACTTGTGAGTAAAAAACCTTTTATAAAAAAGTGCTCATTAATTATAAGTGAATAATTAAATAATAATTGTGAACTTCGCTGCTCAACCCTCTAAGGAGAAGATCCAGTTCCTCCTGTCGTTGATTGTAGGGAGAAGCTTGTAGGGAGCGCAGATGTCACCATATGTGGGGAAAGAAATATATATATAGTGTAGTATGTTCTACAAAATAAACAATCAATTCAAAGAATCACGATTGGGAACTCACACTTTCCCAGTGAAAGATCAGCAGTGGATATAATATTGAAGACTCGGTCAGTATGCCAAATGTAAGTGCAATACTTATTGCCTTGGATAATATATTTTACTGGAACATGCAATGTTACACTAAGTGTGTCATTTTTTTCATTGAGGGACCATTCTGCTGATTCCTGACACTTCACACTGACCGAGTCTTCAATATTATATCCACTGCTGATCTTTCACTGGGAAAGTGTGAGTTCCCAATCGTGATTCTTTGAATTGATTGTTTATTTTGTAGAACATACTACACTATATATATTTCTTTCCCAACATATGGTGACATCTGCGCTCCCCACAAGCTTCTTCCTACAATGCCAGTCACAAGCCTGGATGAAAAACGGGGAGTGTTGTTTCCCGTAGCGACAGAACCGGAAAATTAGCCAAGAACCCAATGGCAGGACAACAAACACGCTACCATTACGCAGTAATACCCGCAACATTCAGGTATTTGTGCCTACATATTCAACCTATGACCCAGCTGTCAGGCCATCGCTAGACATAAGGAATAAGGTTTATTTGTGCAAAGAGATACCTCAGCCGGTACGAACACTCGCATAGTGTCTATCTTTACACCAGCTCACATCTGGGATTATTTAGGAGTGCACCTACCAAAAGGATATCTCTCTCTCTCTGTCCCCCATTATTTTTTGCAATTTTCAAATGATCTGAAAATGGCCGTGAACCTTTTAGAGATGCCCGGTGGCTTCTCCAAACATACTGGACACAATAGTAAAAGTGCTACACTCTCAAGAGACACACACACACCTCTCCACTCCATGCTGTTTCCTCCTCTCCTTGGCTCAACCCCCAGGCACCTGACACCTCCTCCTGATTGGCTGCTGCTGGGTAATGCAGCCAATCAGCCGTCTAGCAACAGCCCTTTCTCCCTGCTCAGGGAAATCCCACTGTCCCCCGAGTCACTCACCATGTCCAGAGAGGTAACGCCAGACACGTACATGTCCAAGGAGGCAACGCCAGACACGTACATGTCCAAGGAGGCAACTCCAGACACATACATGTCCAGAGAGGTAACGCCAGACACGTACATGTCCAAGCAGGCAACGCCAGACACATACATGTCCAAGGAGGCAACGCCAGACACATACATGTCCAAGGAGGCAACGCCAGACACGTACATGTCCAAGGAGGACACGCCAGACACATACATGTCCAGAGAGGTAACGCCAGACACGTACATGTCCAAGGAGGCAACGCCAGACACATACATGTCCAAGGAGGCAACGCCAGACACATACATGTCCAAGGAGGCAACGCCAGACACGTACATGTCCAAGGAGGCAACGCCAGACACATACATGTCCAGAGAGGTAACGCCAGACACGTACATGTCCAAGGAGGCAACGCCAGACACATACATGTCCAAGGAGGCAACGCCAGACACATACATGTCCAAGGAGGCAACGCCAGACACGTACATGTCCAAGGAGGCAACGCCAGACACATACATGTCCAGAGAGGTAACGCCAGACACGTACATGTCCAAGGAGGCAACGCCAGACACATACATGTCAAAGGAGGCAACGCCAGACACATACATGTCCAAGGAGGCAACGCGAGACACGTACATGTCCAAGGAGGCAACGCCAGACACGTACATGTCCAAGGAGGCAACGCCAGACACGTACATGTCCAAGGAGGCAACGCCAGACACGTACATGTCCAAGGAGGCAACACCAGACACATACATGTCCACAGAGGTAACGCCAGACACATACATGTCCAGAGAGGTAACGCCAGAAACATACATGACCACAAAGGTAACGCCAGACACGTCCATGTCCAGAGAGGTAACGTCGGACACATACATGTCCAGAGAGGTAACGCCAGACACATACATGTCCAGAGAGGTAACGCCAGACACGTCCATGTCCAGAGAGGTAACGTCGGACACATACATGTCCAGAGAGGTAACGTCGGACACATACATGTCCACAGAGGTAACGTCGGACACATACATGTCCAGAGACAGCACTTATTCCCATGATTTGTTATTCATATTATCTGTTATTTATTTGATTACCACATGTAATACTACTGTGAAGCTCTATGTACATTAATGGCGCTATATAAAGACATACTATACAATACATACATGTCCAGAGAGGTAACGCCAGACACATACATGTCCAAGGAGGCAACGCCAGACACGTACATGTCCAAGGAGGCAACGCCAGACACATACATGTCCAGAGAGGTAACGCCAGACACGTACATGTCCAAGGAGGCAACGCCAGACACATACATGTCCAAGGAGGCAACGCCAGACACATACATGTCCAAGGAGGCAACGCCAGACACGTACATGTCCAAGGAGGTAACGCCAGACACGTACATGTCCAGAGAGGTAACGCCAGACACGTACATGTCCAAGGAGGCAACGCCAGACACATACATGTCCAAGGAGGCAACGCCAGACACATACATGTCCAAGGAGGCAACGCCAGACACATACATGTCCAAGGAGGCAACGCCAGACACGTACATGTCCAAGGAGGCAACGCCAGACACGTACATGTCCAAGGAGGCAACGCCAGACACGTACATGTCCAAGGAGGCAACGCCAGACACATACATGTCCAAGGAGGCAACGCCAGACACGTACATGTCCAAGGAGGCAACGCCAGACACGTACATGTCCAAGGAGGCAACGCCAGACACGTACATGTCCAAGGAGGCAACGCCAGACACGTACATGTCCAAGGAGGCAACACCAGACACATACATGTCCACAGAGGTAACGCCAGACACATACATGTCCAGAGAGGTAACGCCAGAAACATACATGACCACAAAGGTAACGCCAGACACGTCCATGTCCAGAGAGGTAACGTCGGACACATACATGTCCAGAGAGGTAACGCCAGACACATACATGTCCAGAGAGGTAACGCCAGACACGTCCATGTCCAGAGAGGTAACGTCGGACACATACATGTCCAGAGACAGCACTTATTCCCATGATTTGTTATTTATATTATCTGTTATTTATTTGATTACCACATGTAATACTACTGTGAAGCGCTATGTACATTAATGGCGCTATATAAATAAAGACATACTATACAATACATACATGTCCAGAGAGGTAACGCCAGACACATACATGTCCAGAGAGGTAACGCCAGACACATACATGTCCAGAGAGGTAACGCCAGACACGTCCATGTCCACAGAGGTAACGCCGGACACATACATGTCCAGAGAGGTAACGCCAGACACATACATGTCCAGAGAGGTAACGCCAGACACATACATGTCCACAGAGGTAACGCCAGACACATACATGTCCAGAGAGGTAACGCCAGACACATACATGTCCAGAGAGGTAACGCCAGACACATACATGTCCAGAGAGGTAACGCCAGACACGTCCATGTCCACAGAGGTAACGCCGGACACATACATGTCCAGAGAGGTAACGCCAGACACATACATGTCCAGAGAGGTAACGCCAGACACATACATGTCCAGAGAGGTAACGCCAGACACATACACGTCCAGAGAGGTAACGCTAGACACATACACGTCCAGAGAGGTAACGCTAGACACATACATGTCCAGAGAGGTAACGCCAGACACATACACGTCCAGAGAGGTAACGCCAGACACATACATGTCCAGAGAGATAACGCCAGACACGTCCATGTCCACAGAGGTAACGCCGGACACATACATGTCCAGAGAGGTAACGCCAGACACATACATGTCCAGAGAGGTAACGCCAGACACATACATGTCCACAGAGGTAACGCCAGACACATACATGTCCAGAGAGGTAACGCCAGACACATACATGTCCAGAGAGGTAACGCCAGACACGTCCATGTCCACAGAGGTAACGCCGGACACATACATGTCCAGAGAGGTAACGCCAGACACATACATGTCCAGAGAGGTAACGCCAGACACATACATGTCCAGAGAGGTAACGCCAGACACATACACGTCCAGAGAGGTAACGCTAGACACATACACGTCCAGAGAGGTAACGCTAGACACATACATGTCCAGAGAGGTAACGCCAGACACATACACGTCCAGAGAGGTAACGCCAGACACATACATGTCCAGAGAGGTAACGCCAGACACATACATGTCCAGAGAGGTAACGCCAGACACGTCCATGTCCAGAGAGGTAACACCAGACACATACATGTCCAGAGAGGTAACACCAGACACGTACATGTCCAAGGAGGTAACGCCAGACACGTACATGTCCAGAGAGGTAACGCCAGACACGTACATGTCCAAGGAGGCAACGCCAGACACATACATGTCCAAGGAGGCAACGCCAGACACGTACATGTCCAAGGAGGCAACGCCAGACACGTACATGTCCAAGGAGGCAACGCCAGACACGTACATGTCCAAGGAGGCAACGCCAGACACATACATGTCCAAGGAGGCAACGCCAGACACGTACATGTCCAAGGAGGCAACACCAGACACATACATGTCCACAGAGGTAACGCCAGACACATACATGTCCAGAGAGGTAACGCCAGAAACATACATGACCACAAAGGTAACGCCAGACACGTCCATGTCCAGAGAGGTAACGTCGGACACATACATGTCCAGAGAGGTAACGCCAGACACATACATGTCCAGAGAGGTAACGTCGGACACATACATGTCCAGAGACAGCACTTATTCCCATGATTTGTTATTTATATTATCTGTTATTTATTTGATTACCACATGTAATACTACTGTGAAGCGCTATGTACATTAAAGCGCTATATAAATAAAGACATACTATACAATACATACATGTCCAGAGAGGTAACGCCAGACACATACATGTCCAGAGAGGTAACGCCAGACACATACATGTCCACAGAGGTAACGCCAGACACATACATGTCCAGAGAGGTAACGCCAGACACATACATGTCCAGAGAGGTAACGCCAGACACGTCCATGTCCAGAGAGGTAACACCAGACACATACATGTCCAGAGAGGTAACACCAGACACGTACATGTCCAAGGAGGTAACGCCAGACACGTACATGTCCAGAGAGGTAACGCCAGACACGTACATGTCCAAGGAGGCAACGCCAGACACATACATGTCCAGAGAGGTAACGCTAGACACATACACGTCCAGAGAGGTAACGCTAGACACATACATGTCCAGAGAGGTAACGCCAGACACATACACGTCCAGAGAGGTAACGCCAGACACATACATGTCCAGAGAGGTAACGCCAGACACGTCCATGTCCAGAGAGGTAACGCCAGACACGTCCATGTCCAGAGAGGTAACACCAGACACATACATGTCCAGAGAGGTAACACCAGACACGTACATGTCCAGAGAGGTAACGCCAGACACGTACATGTCCAAGGAGGCAACGCCAGACACATACATGTCCAAGGAGGCAACGCCAGACACATACATGTCCAAGGAGGCAACGCCAGACACGTACATGTCCAAGGAGGCAACGCCAGACACGTACATGTCCAAGGAGGCAACGCCAGACACATACATGTCCAAGGAGGCAACGCCAGACACGTACATGTCCAAGGAGGCAACACCAGACACATACATGTCCAGAGAGGTAACGTCGGACACATACATGTCCAGAGACAGCACTTATTCCCATGATTTGTTATTTATATTATCTGTTATTTATTTGATTACCACATGTAATACTACTGTGAAGCGCTATGTACATTAATGGCGCTATATAAATAAAGACATACTATACAATACATACATGTCCAGAGAGGTAACGCCAGACACATACATGTCCAGAGAGGTAACGCCAGACACATACATGTCCAGAGAGGTAACGCCAGACACGTCCATGTCCACAGAGGTAACGCCAGACACATACATGTCCAGAGAGGTAACGCCAGACACATACATGTCCAGAGAGGTAACGCCAGACACATACATGTCCACAGAGGTAACGCCAGACACATACATGTCCAGAGAGGTAACGCCAGACACATACATGTCCAGAGAGGTAACGCCAGACACGTCCATGTCCACAGAGGTAACGCCGGACACATACATGTCCAGAGAGGTAACGTCGGACACATACATGTCCAGAGAGGTAACGCCAGACACATACATGTCCAGAGAGGTAACGCCAGACACATACACGTCCAGAGAGGTAACGCCAGACACATACATGTCCAGAGAGGTAACGCCGGACACGTCCATGTCCAGAGAGGTAACGCCAGACACATACATGTCCAGAGAGGTAACGCCAGACACATACATGTCCAGAGAGGTAACGCCAGACACATACATGTCCAGAGAGGTAACGCCAGACACGTCCATGTCCAGAGAGGTAACACCAGACACATACATGTCCAGAGAGGTAACGCCAGACACATACATGTCCAGAGAGGTAACGCCAGACACATACATGTCCAGAGAGGTAACGCCAGACACATACATGTCCAGAGAGGTAACGCCAGACACATACATGTCCAGAGAGGTAACGCCAGACACATACATGTCCAGAGAGGTAACGCCAGACACATACATGTCCAGAGAGGTAACGCCAGACACATACATGTCCAGAGAGGTAACGCCAGACACGTCCATGTCCAGAGAGGTAACACCAGACACATACATGTCCAGAGAGGTAACGCCAGACACATACATGTCCAGAGAGGTAACGCCAGACACATACATGTCCAGAGAGGTAACGCCAGACACATACATGTCCAGAGAGGTAACGCCAGACACATACATGTCCACAGAGGAAACGCCAGACACGTCCATGTCCAGAGAGGTAACGCCAGACACATACATGTCCAGAGAGGTAACGCCAGACACATACATGGCCAGAGAGGTAACGCCAGACACATACATGTCCAGAGAGGTAACGCCAGACACGTCCATGTCCAGAGAGGTAACACCAGACACGTCCATGTCCAGAGAGGTAACGCCAGACACATACATGTCCAGAGAGGTAACGCCAGACACGTACATGTCCAGAGAGGTAACGCCGGACACATACATGTCCAGAGAGGTAACGCCAGACACATACATGGCCAGAGAGGTAACGCCAGACACATACATGTCCAGAGAGGTAACGCCAGACACGTCCATGTCCAGAGAGGTAACAACAGACACGTCCATGTCCAGAGAGGTAACGCCAGACACATACATGGCCAGAGAGGTAACGCCAGACACATACATGTCCAGAGAGGTAACGCCAGACACATACATGTCCAGAGAGGTAACACCAGACACGTCCATGTCCAGAGAGGTAACGCCAGACACATACATGTCCACAGAGGTAACGCCAGACACGTCCATGTCCAGAGAGGTAACGCCAGACACATATATGGCCAGAGAGGTAACGCCAGACACGTCCATGTCCAGAGAGGTAACGCCAGACACATACATGTCCACAGAGGTAACGCCAGACACGTCCATGTCCAGAGAGGTAACGCCAGACACATACATGTCCAGAGAGGTAACGCCAGACACATACATGTCCAGAGAGGTAACGCCAGACACATACATGTCCAGAGAGGTAACACCAGACACGTCCATGTCCAGAGAGGTAACACCAGACACATACATGTCCACAGAGGTAACACCAGACACATACATGTCCACAGAGGTAACGCCAGACACATACATGTCCACAGAGGTAACGCCAGACACACATGTCTAGAGAGGTAACGCCAGACACACATGTCTAGAGAGGTAACGCCAGACACATACATGTCCAGAGAGGTAACGCCAGACACGTACATGTCCAAGGAGGCAACGCCAGACACATACATGTCCAAGGAGGCAACGCCAGACACATACATGTCCAAGGAGGCAACGCCAGACACGTACATGTCCAAGGAGGCAACGCCAGACACATACATGTCCAGAGAGGTAACGCCAGACACGTACATGTCCAAGGAGGCAACGCCAGACACATACATGTCCAAGGAGGCAACGCCAGACACATACATGTCCAAGGAGGCAACGCGAGACACGTACATGTCCAAGGAGGCAACGCCAGACACGTACATGTCCAAGGAGGCAACGCCAGACACGTACATGTCCAAGGAGGCAACGCCAGACACGTACATGTCCAAGGAGGCAACACCAGACACATACATGTCCACAGAGGTAACGCCAGACACATACATGTCCAGAGAGGTAACGCCAGAAACATACATGACCACAAAGGTAACGCCAGACACGTCCATGTCCAGAGAGGTAACGTCGGACACATACATGTCCAGAGAGGTAACGCCAGACACATACATGTCCAGAGAGGTAACGCCAGACACGTCCATGTCCAGAGAGGTAACGTCGGACACATACATGTCCAGAGAGGTAACGTCGGACACATACATGTCCACAGAGGTAACGTCGGACACATACATGTCCAGAGACAGCACTTATTCCCATGATTTGTTATTCATATTATCTGTTATTTATTTGATTACCACATGTAATACTACTGTGAAGCTCTATGTACATTAATGGCGCTATATAAAGACATACTATACAATACATACATGTCCAGAGAGGTAACGCCAGACACATACATGTCCAAGGAGGCAACGCCAGACACGTACATGTCCAAGGAGGCAACGCCAGACACATACATGTCCAGAGAGGTAACGCCAGACACGTACATGTCCAAGGAGGCAACGCCAGACACATACATGTCCAAGGAGGCAACGCCAGACACATACATGTCCAAGGAGGCAACGCCAGACACGTACATGTCCAAGGAGGTAACGCCAGACACGTACATGTCCAGAGAGGTAACGCCAGACACGTACATGTCCAAGGAGGCAACGCCAGACACATACATGTCCAAGGAGGCAACGCCAGACACATACATGTCCAAGGAGGCAACGCCAGACACATACATGTCCAAGGAGGCAACGCCAGACACGTACATGTCCAAGGAGGCAACGCCAGACACGTACATGTCCAAGGAGGCAACGCCAGACACGTACATGTCCAAGGAGGCAACGCCAGACACATACATGTCCAAGGAGGCAACGCCAGACACGTACATGTCCAAGGAGGCAACGCCAGACACGTACATGTCCAAGGAGGCAACGCCAGACACATACATGTCCAAGGAGGCAACGCCAGACACGTACATGTCCAAGGAGGCAACACCAGACACATACATGTCCACAGAGGTAACGCCAGACACATACATGTCCAGAGAGGTAACGCCAGAAACATACATGACCACAAAGGTAACGCCAGACACGTCCATGTCCAGAGAGGTAACGTCGGACACATACATGTCCAGAGAGGTAACGCCAGACACATACATGTCCAGAGAGGTAACGCCAGACACGTCCATGTCCAGAGAGGTAACGTCGGACACATACATGTCCAGAGACAGCACTTATTCCCATGATTTGTTATTTATATTATCTGTTATTTATTTGATTACCACATGTAATACTACTGTGAAGCGCTATGTACATTAATGGCGCTATATAAATAAAGACATACTATACAATACATACATGTCCAGAGAGGTAACGCCAGACACATACATGTCCAGAGAGGTAACGCCAGACACATACATGTCCAGAGAGGTAACGCCAGACACGTCCATGTCCACAGAGGTAACGCCGGACACATACATGTCCAGAGAGGTAACGCCAGACACATACATGTCCAGAGAGGTAACGCCAGACACATACATGTCCACAGAGGTAACGCCAGACACATACATGTCCAGAGAGGTAACGCCAGACACATACATGTCCAGAGAGGTAACGCCAGACACGTCCATGTCCACAGAGGTAACGCCGGACACATACATGTCCAGAGAGGTAACGCCAGACACATACATGTCCAGAGAGGTAACGCCAGACACATACACGTCCAGAGAGGTAACGCTAGACACATACACGTCCAGAGAGGTAACGCTAGACACATACATGTCCAGAGAGGTAACGCCAGACACATACATGTCCAGAGAGGTAACGCCAGACACGTCCATGTCCACAGAGGTAACGCCGGACACATACATGTCCAGAGAGGTAACGTCGGACACATACATGTCCAGAGAGGTAACGCCAGACACATACATGTCCACAGAGGTAACGCCAGACACGTCCATGTCCAGAGAGGTAACGCCAGACACATACATGTCCAGAGAGGTAACGCCAGACACGTACATGTCCAGAGAGGTAACGCCGGACACATACATGTCCAGAGAGGTAACGCCAGACACATACATGGCCAGAGAGGTAACGCCAGACACATACATGTCCAGAGAGGTAACGCCAGACACGTCCATGTCCAGAGAGGTAACAACAGACACGTCCATGTCCAGAGAGGTAACGCCAGACACATACATGGCCAGAGAGGTAACGCCAGACACATACATGTCCAGAGAGGTAACGCCAGACACATACATGTCCAGAGAGGTAACGCCAGACACATACATGTCCACAGAGGTAACGCCAGACACGTCCATGTCCAGAGAGGTAACGCCAGACACATATATGGCCAGAGAGGTAACGCCAGACACATACATGTCCACAGAGGTAACGCCAGACACGTCCATGTCCAGAGAGGTAACGCCAGACACGTACATGTCCAAGGAGGCAACACCAGACACATACATGTCCACAAAGGTAACGCCAGAAACATACATGACCACAAAGGTAACGCCAGACACGTCCATGTCCAGAGAGGTAACGTCGGACACATACATGTCCAGAGAGGTAACGCCAGACACATACATGTCCAGAGAGGTAACGTCGGACACATACATGTCCAGAGACAGCACTTATTCCCATGATTTGTTATTTATATTATCTGTTATTTATTTGATTACCACATGTAATACTACTGTGAAGCGCTATGTACATTAATGGCGCTATATAAATAAAGACATACTATACAATACATACATGTCCAGAGAGGTAACGCCAGACACATACATGTCCAGAGAGGTAACGCCAGACACATACATGTCCAGAGAGGTAACGCCAGACACATACATGTCCACAGAGGTAACGCCAGACACATACATGTCCAGAGAGGTAACGCCAGACACATACATGTCCAGAGAGGTAACGCCAGACACGTCCATGTCCACAGAGGTAACGCCGGACACATACATGTCCAGAGAGGTAACGTCGGACACATACATGTCCAGAGAGGTAACGCCAGACACATACATGTCCAGAGAGGTAACGCCAGACACATACACGTCCAGAGAGGTAACGCCAGACACATACATGTCCAGAGAGGTAACGCCGGACACGTCCATGTCCAGAGAGGTAACGCCAGACACATACATGTCCAGAGAGGTAACGCCAGACACATACATGTCCAGAGAGGTAACGCCAGACACATACATGTCCAGAGAGGTAACGCCAGACACGTCCATGTCCAGAGAGGTAACACCAGACACATACATGTCCAGAGAGGTAACGCCAGACACATACATGTCCAGAGAGGTAACGCCAGACACATACATGTCCAGAGAGGTAACGCCAGACACATACATGTCCAGAGAGGTAACGCCAGACACATACATGTCCAGAGAGGTAACGCCAGACACATACATGTCCAGAGAGGTAACGCCAGACACATACATGTCCAGAGAGGTAACGCCAGACACATACATGTCCAGAGAGGTAACGCCAGACACATACATGTCCAGAGAGGTAACGCCAGACACGTCCATGTCCAGAGAGGTAACACCAGACACATACATGTCCAGAGAGGTAACGCCAGACACATACATGTCCAGAGAGGTAACGCCAGACACATACATGTCCAGAGAGGTAACGCCAGACACATACATGTCCAGAGAGGTAACGCCAGACACATACATGTCCACAGAGGAAACGCCAGACACGTCCATGTCCAGAGAGGTAACGCCAGACACATACATGTCCAGAGAGGTAACGCCAGACACATACATGGCCAGAGAGGTAACGCCAGACACATACATGTCCAGAGAGGTAACGCCAGACACGTCCATGTCCAGAGAGGTAACAACAGACACGTCCATGTCCAGAGAGGTAACGCCAGACACATACATGGCCAGAGAGGTAACGCCAGACACATACATGTCCAGAGAGGTAACGCCAGACACATACATGTCCAGAGAGGTAACACCAGACACGTCCATGTCCAGAGAGGTAACGCCAGACACATACATGTCCACAGAGGTAACGCCAGACACGTCCATGTCCAGAGAGGTAACGCCAGACACATATATGGCCAGAGAGGTAACGCCAGACACATACATGTCCACAGAGGTAACGCCAGACACGTCCATGTCCAGAGAGGTAACGCCAGACACATACATGTCCAGAGAGGTAACGCCAGACACGTACATGTCCAGAGAGGTAACGCCGGACACATACATGTCCAGAGAGGTAACGCCAGACACATACATGGCCAGAGAGGTAACGCCAGACACATACATGTCCAGAGAGGTAACGCCAGACACGTCCATGTCCAGAGAGGTAACAACAGACACGTCCATGTCCAGAGAGGTAACGCCAGACACATACATGGCCAGAGAGGTAACGCCAGACACATACATGTCCAGAGAGGTAACGCCAGACACATACATGTCCAGAGAGGTAACGCCAGACACATACATGTCCAGAGAGGTAACGCCAGACACGTCCATGTCCAGAGAGGTAACGCCAGACACATATATGGCCAGAGAGGTAACGCCAGACACATACATGTCCACAGAGGTAACGCCAGACACGTCCATGTCCAGAGAGGTAACGCCAGACACATACATGTCCAGAGAGGTAACGCCAGACACATACATGTCCAGAGAGGTAACGCCAGACACATACATGTCCAGAGAGGTAACACCAGACACGTCCATGTCCAGAGAGGTAACACCAGACACATACATGTCCACAGAGGTAACACCAGACACATACATGTCCACAGAGGTAACGCCAGACACATACATGTCCACAGAGGTAACGCCAGACACACATGTCTAGAGAGGTAACGCCAGACACACATGTCTAGAGAGGTAACGCCAGACACATATGTCTAGAGAGGTAATACCAGACACGTCTAGTATTACCTGTCATTTGTTATACTTTTAGAGTGTCCACATATAGGGCAGTCCGGCTCAATACTGGACACCTGGTAACCCTACGCGGGGAAACCCTGGTGAAAAACACTGCTCTAAGGACTGAAAAACGAGGCTTGGTGATTCTAGACCAGAAAAGGGGCATTTTAATACAAAATAAGTGCAGATTAATGTTATCAGTAAGACCTTATTCAGTCAGAGGCAAAACATAATCAGCCGTGTCTGTGTCCTCCTGCTTCCCAGAGTGAGTGAGTGAGTGAGTGAGTGAGTGAGTGAGTGAGGGCAGATATGATTTCCTAGCTGCCCGTGTGTGAGATACTCACTGTGCACAGGCAGGAGGTGTCTGTATCACATCCGCGCGCCCGCGTCTCTCTGCTACACCAACCGCCGCTCAAGAGTGAACACAAAATACACCAACTGCCGCTCCGCCAAGTCTCGCGAGGTCTCCCCGGGAAGCCAATCACAGCGTTGCTCTCGCCTCCTGACAGCTCACGAACACTTCCGCATTCCAAGCCTCGCTGCGGGATAAACACCACTGTGAGAGAAGCTGGAGTGGAAGTGATTGGACGCAGGCTCCGGTACGTCACTTTGGCGCGGCGGCTCTGAGAGGAGTGTGGATGTGCTGTAGTGCGGAGTCCGGGACAGGTAAGAACAAGTCAACAAATAAAACTTTAATCTACCAAGCACAGTAAGCATTAAAGTGTTACATGAATGAATGTCATTCGAAGTCTCATTACAGTGAATTGAATGATAACTGTGCAGAGTTTCTTCTTGTCTCACTGTCAGCTTCAAGCGACATCAATCTGTGACTTCAAGTTCCGGTAACGTGTATCAGTCCCCTGCTGTGTCATCTCCCAAGGTCTGGATCTGCCATGTGTACCTTCCTCTGACTCTGGGACATTTTATGGGCATTTGGGGCATGTTGTTTACAGGCTGTGAAGACATGGATCAGTGGAGGTTGGGATCATTCATCGGTGTGCGAAGCTGGCAATGAATATAGAAAATGTCATTACAATAAGTCCTTTTTTTGTCTTCTGATTTAAGGATTTGCATTTTGAAGACACCATGTCAGGCAGTTTCTATTTCGTGATTGTGGGTCACCATGACAATCCAGTGTTTGAGATGGAATTTCTGCCACCCGGAAAAACCGAGTCCAAGGTATTTGGCTCCTAAAATATGTTGGCAGTGAGGCTTGTTATATAGTAAGCGCTGGTGCAGGTTTAGTTGCTATAGCGCAAGCGGTGACGGGCGTGGCTGTGACGTCACAGCGTTAGGTCGCGCTGTGATTGGCTCGGCAAATTTCTTGTATTTTCACAGATCTGCTGCGGCAACGCTCACGGCCGTGTGCGCGCGTTTCTCAAGTATAGCATCGGCAGCCTCACACCCTGCAATGCGCATAGTGCACTATATTACAGGCATAAGAAGTAATTTCTTGCAGCCTGTGTCAATGAAGGGTTTGCGGGTTAAATATACTTTAGTGAATGACTTCATGTACTGCATTCAGTATTCTGTTCACTTATGTTTGTAATTAATCCAAGACAACACTTTATTTTTTAGAAAAACAATTGGTGTGCATGCACCTCCTGTGCAGCAGGTGTGCGCTAGGTGCAATATATGCTATTCTACACAGATTGTTGCAGAACGTATGGTGGTTTAATTCTACGGAGTGTGGATTAATGACCAGACAATTCTCAATGGTACTTACTGACCATGGGAGTGGAAGCAAACACTTAAAGAAACCAACACAAATTCAATTCCAATTTTAAGTTTGGTCCAATGACCACATGTATATAACAAATAACCACATCATGCCTTGATGTGGCTAGCAGGCTTAAAATGCTTTGGCCAAAGGGTTTAACTAAATGACCCTTTTTCAAGAGATATATAGTTTTTTCACTGTGTTTTCTTGTCATATTGGATATAGCTTTGGGCTTCTTTGTTTTTGTTGTTGTATTTATATGAGTTAAGCTCATATAGGCTTCTGGAGGGGGATTGCTGCTTTAATATGGGGTCGCAGTACAATAGCCAATACTAGAGGTTACGGAATCTGCCCCATTGTTCATCTATTGAATAGAATGTCTCTATTATTTCACCCCTTAACTGCTGAATTTTCAAATAAAGGTGCTGGGAAAAACCCTTGACATCTAAGATATTTGACTACTTTGTTATGTAGATGTGTCCGACTTTTGAGCATCTACGGGTGTAAAAATATTGAGAAGGTTAACTTTTGTGTTTCCTGTGTCCTTCAGGTCTGAAGGATCTGTAATTCACTTGCGGAATAGTGAATGAGGAGGAGCGTGGTCCTGTGGAGTTATAACTTTTTGTGTTCTTGTCCAATAGGATGATCACCGCCATCTGAACCAGTTCATAGCGCATGCTGCCCTTGACTTGGTTGATGAGAACATGTGGCTATCTAACAACATGTACCTCAAGACAGTTGACAAGTTCAATGAATGGTTTGTCTCGGCTTTTGTGACTGCAGGGCATATCCTTTTTTGTTGACATGGGCCACATTTGCTGCCACTTCTGTACCTCACACACACATGTATTACTTAAACTGTTGGTATGGAACAGGTCACATGTCAAACATGCAGTTTATATTGTCTCTGATAATTAACATGTTGTCATGTGTCTCTTGATGCAGTATACTAAGGGTACGTTTTGTTTTTAGGAAGCAATAAAAAAAATCTAACATTTTGAAGATCAGCTGTGCCAGGTAAAATATATACATTATGCTATTAGTTGAATTTCCTAATTAAGTAGAACATTGTTGCAACAGTTAGACTTGTCCAAATAATCACGTGGATCTATGTTTGCTTAATTTTAAATTATAACTATTTGTAGGACACTGAATTTTGATTGCTATTTTCATATCGAATTAAGATGTGTGTGGAAAAATCCTGCGTGCCTAAAATGTCACCCCCTCCTAGTGCCTGTGCTGTGCACAGTGATGACTGATGGGTCAAGTCACCACTGCGCAGCTCAGTGAGGAGAGCAGGTGGGGGGTGGAGATGTCAGTATGTCACTGTGTTTCTGTGTCACTGCGCAGCTCAGTGAGGAGAGCAGGTGGTGGGCGGAGATGTCAGTATATCACTTTGTTTCTGTGTCACTGCGCAGCTCAGTGAGGAGAGGAGGTGGTGGGCGGAGATGTCAGTATGTCACTGTGTCTAGTCTATCAATTGTATCTGTGTCACGATGGACACCAACTTTATCAACACATTTATATTTCTGGGTACTTGATGGAACAGAACAAGTTGCAAAATAAATTGTGATTTATTTCCTTAATAGACAAACACACGACATCTGTAGAATACACTTAAAACAACACTTACTGGGATAAGGGAACAAAATAAATTGTCCTTTGCTTGCAAGTGCAAGAAATGCAGCCTTGGTTTAAAGGTTCTGTGGCCAGATCACAAGTTGCTGATCTGATATCTCAGCCACCTCAAAGTATTTCGTGGAACTTCGTTAGAGTTTGTTCCAGAGTCACCAGGGCTAACGAATTCCGAAGTTTGGGGCAAATCCTTGGTTACGTTGTTATTAACCCCTTCACTCCTGGACCAGTTGCCGCTGTGCTGGAACAAAGTCTTGCATCTTTACATCATGGATCAAAATTCAGGAATCACACTGGGGATACCTGGGGAATCACAGTTATATACTGGCCAAAGCTATCTTTAACATGTGGATCCAATCATCTTGTGGGAACAATTTAACCCACCAATAGTCCGGTTTCCCACAGTTCATAAGTCCGGTCAGAAGGGCTGTCCGGTGGGCAGGGCGCATTGGTCAGGTTAACACCCATGCCACTTAGCATACCTTGGATACACCCATACATTGGCACCACTGAGTCTGATTTTTGACCCAAAGATGTCAATAGCCTGTCATCTGTGATACCTCAGAATGCCGGCCGTGTATATATTATGGGTTTCTGGGTCTTTTCATTACTGACACTCTTTTAGACAGGGAGATGCTAATCAGCTAGATCCCTTTGAGGCTCCGTCATAAAATACCCCAGCTCATTCACCCATCTCACAGCTGTATGTCCACGGAATTCCTGCTTGGACTTGCAAAAAATATCGCCTGCCTTACATTTAAGGTCTGCAGTTTTTACACACTTTATTAAAACAACATGTTACGTTTGTGTTATAACTGTAATTTTTATATGTAGGTGCATGTGGTGTCTTACTGTACTTGCACCTCAAAAATCAGGTTTTTGGGTGCTTTCGTTCTAGAATTAGTATTTCTCATTGGAATGCCAGCTGCTAGACTGCCATCATGTGTCGGTTAGAGGGTATGGCAAGCAATGCATCTTGGTCTTTTACCCTTGCAGGCAGGGAATGGCCTGCAAATGGGGAATAAAAATGGCTGGGACAGGGCAAACACAGTAATGCATAGCAAATAAGTTTAACCCCTTCCTTCCCTGTCACAATCTGCCATCACCGTCTCCATGGGTGATGAATTCCACGTTATAACTCCCCTTACGGTAAAGAGCCCTTTCCTTTGTTTCTGGTTAAATCTTCTTTCCGCCAACATCAAGTGATAACAGCGTGTCATTTGTACTGCCCTTGGGATGAATAGTTCTTTTGAAAGCTGCCTTGTCCCTAAATATTTATATACAGATATCATATCCCCTTGTAGATGCTTCTTTTCTAATGTAAACAAATCTCCTCAAGTCAGATTTTCCATCCCCTTTATTAAGATGGTGGCTCTTCTCTGCACTTTTTCAAGTTCCATAATTTCTTTTTTTATAGCGTGGTGCCCAAAACTGTACTCCTATATTTAAGGTGTGGTCTTATAAAGGCTTTATACAGAGGCATAATTATGCTTACTTCCCTTCCATCCATTCCCCATTTAATGCAAAATAAGATCTTATTTGTCTTTGCAGCTACTGCCTGACATTGGGCACTATTGCTAAGCCTGCTGTCTACAAGCACTCCTAAATCCTTCTCCATCAAGGATTCTCAACCTGTTGCCTTTAGTTGTAATCAAATATCATTGCCCTGGTGTGTCTAGATAATTAAAATCGACCATTATGGAAACATGACCTGGTTTTGATGCCTTCTCCATTGGCAAAAGCATTATTTATAAAAATGTTTTACCAAGAAGTAATACATTGAGAGTTACCGCTCGTTTTCAAGTATATCCTGGGCACAGAGTTATGATGAGAAATACAGGGTTACAAATATATGGTTACATTAAGTGAACAGTGTTCTACATTATATATAAAGACATTGCATAAACAGTTAAAGATAAAATATGTTATAGGCTTATGTAAATTTTGGTTTCCTCAATCTCTCACAGACATTTGGTGATTTATAGCATATCCCTACAAACATTTTCTTTATGCTTTTGCCTCCACTGCTAATTTCTATCCACCAGGTCTCTACATTTTCATCATTCCCTTCATAAAATGGATTTGAAACCTATTATAAGGGATGAGGTTTTACATATAAACATACTCCACCACCTCTTCTTCGATTTGCTCGATCCCTCCGAAAATGGGAACTAACTGCCCAGTCATGAGTTTTATCCTACCATGTTTCAGTAATGCCTATAATCAGACTGCTCCCTTAGGAATGTCTTATCAAAAAGGTAAACTTTGGAGCCTGAATGATGAATTCCTGAAAATGAAGATGCTTTACATAGAAGAGGAATATATTATTCAATGCAATCAGTGTTGAGACATCTTGCTCTTAGGACACAGCAGATTGGGAACTTCTATATGTTTACTCCACAAAAATGTACTGATCCATATTTCTCATTCTTCCCATCTTTGCATAATGTTACTGTCAAATATCTTATTTGGCTTGCGGTTTCCTTAGCTGTCATTACATATGAGATTCATTATGCTGCATGATGTACGGCAAGAAGACGGCATCAAAAACTTTTTCAACGAAGCATACGATTTATACATCAAGGTAGGTGATCTTATAGCTGTGAGGCTAAAGAGCATATTAACCCTTTGGCTTTCTTCGAGACATGGAGTTTGTGTATTCATTACAGTATGTGTGGATGAGAACAGCAGCGCAGGGATAAATCTGCTCATGTCTGTCTTTACACTAATGTAGTCATGTTCCACCTTTTCTCTGTCTGAGTCACAGGACAGAAGGGGCAAAGACAGGCACCATCATAGGAGAAACACTCAACAGGGCAGAACAAATAAATACCCACACCTCTGGCCCATGCTTCTTCTTCCTCCACTTGGCCACACCTCCAGGCTCCTGACACCACCTCCTGATTGGCTGCATTACCCAGCAGCCTAGGATGTTTGGCAGTGGCCCTTTTGGCTGCAACCAAACTGCCCGTAGCGCTCCGTCGTCGCCGCCGCCGCCACCACAACTCACAGGGGCACCTTGCCGCTTGAAATTTGGCCACGTGCATGCCAACGCCATGTTTAAATGTCCCATATCGTGTGGCCGCCTCTCGTGTGAATGTCTTGTGTAGGAGCGGCGGTCGCCCGGGACATTGGCATGAGCGGTGGCCGCGCGATATGGGACAGTTAAACATGGCGTCAGGGTCGCGGGCAAATGTCAAGTGGTGAGTAGTCTTGGCGGCGGAGCACCAGGAGCGGTTTGGTCGCGGCCATAGGTCCCATTCCCCTCAGGGAAACCATGCGCTAATGCAGGGGGGCGCAAACTTTTTTCCCTGCGCCCCCCTGCCGGCTGTCCCCTCATTCCCGCGCGCCCCCCAACCCCAACTTACCCGCGCTCCGGCGTAATGACGTCGACGTCACATGACCTCGCAGCGTCATTTTGACGCCGCGTTGCCATGGCGACGCAGGGAGGAAGCCACGGTAAGTAAGGTTTACAGAGGCCCTGCAGCTCCCCCGGCACTTAATTTAAGTGCCTTCGGGAAGCGCGCGGAGCCTCTGTAAACCCCGCGCCCCCCGTCGGCAGTGTCGCGCCCCACAGTTTGCGCACCGCTGCGCTAATGTATCAAATCCCAGCAGCACAAGCTGGGCATTATGTACTATGTTTAGTGGTATACATTGTTATTCTCCATTTTCAGCATTAGGGGAATTACAAACCTCATGGTTAGGAGAGACTTACAGTAGCTAGATACTGCACAGGTTTAGTAATAAGCAACCTGCCATCATGCAAACTGAGACTGAAAACATGTTCTTTCTAAGTGAATACAGCATTATTTTCAGCCCCATTCTCCAGCTAAAAGGTGCTGAGACATGTAGTATTTACTGCCTCTGTCTCCGGTTAAAAATATTCTGCAGGTATCATAATACACACAAAAAAACCCCCAATGTTTTTAGCAGGTCTATTATGCCCCTGTAATTACATGAACTGTCAAACTATCTGGATTTGACCAAATACCGATCTACTATTCATTGCTCAATAATTTGCTAACCATGTAAATTCCATTTGTGGTTTGATAGTTCTTTTAGGAGTATGCATGTTTAATATCAAGTTAATCTATTCTTAATGTGTCTTTCCTCAGTTTGCAATGAACCCATTCTACGAACCAAATTCTCACATACGATCAACTGCCTTTGATAGAAAGATACAGTTTCTTGGCAAGAAACATCTGCTAAGCTGATTGGACAGTGGAGCGGTGAAGCTGTAACTTTGCAGCATGATCATTGACTTTGATACTGACTTTACTGCTGATCCTGTGTAAGGCAGAACGACATGAGATTCACTGCAGGTAGAGAGGTTTGTTATCAGGGCCATGGACCTTGCGGGTTTCTGGCTCAAATCCAGTGATTTTATTAAAAGTGAAGGCTGTACCATAAATGTATTGTATACACATCCTATAAAACATTGCATGACTCTGTGTAGAGGTTCGATGAGAGCTGACTGATTGCATTGTGTAAATGATATGACATACTATGTAAATCACGCATAGGCAGTTAGCCCGGGCCTCTGCATTTAACATCTTTCTTGCATGGACCTCTATGCAACTGTAGGTCCACAAGTCTATTCTGAATACCTGCTTTTAAGTGTTTTTTAATGTACTGTAGCTTGCTAAAATGGTATATACAGTACCTTCCGTCCCTTTTCAATGACCACCTAAAAACTCCATTTGAATTACTTCATAAATTACTAGTGTGAATAGGATTGTTGCATGCGAGTATGAATGTAGATTGCGGTCTTGTTTCTGCATTCTTTTATTACTATGGTTAAAGGCACCAACTTCACTTCTTTTGACAATAAACCGAAAAAGTGAAACATTTGTTGCGTGTTGTCTTTTTAGAGATGACTCAGTGTAATGATTCTTAGAAGAGAACTGTCTATAACTATTCTGAAAACAGCCTTTAGATTATATTAGTGTAGTGGTGTGTTTGCAACTTTTATAAAGGTGAGACGTGTACTTTTATATACAGGGTTATCACTTATGTTTTTATCTTGCTGCCTTAAACATTTTGTACAGCCAGCAACCCATTTACTGTTTTTGTCCTTTTCGATTCACCAGGTTGAACCGTTTCTGAATCTGCATTGTGGCTTGATGCAAAACAAATGCTCTAGATATTTCTTTAAGTCATTATATCTGAAATATGTGGTCTTGATAGATCATGTACTATACCATATGTTATCGGGCTGATTCTGACTTCCTCCCCTTCTACAATAGTCAAACATGAAAATACGGGACAGACTGAACATCCAAATTTTTTTTCTTTTAAAGCATCTATATTTTAACATAGCTTTAAACTTTTCTCTGGATGTTCATGTACTACAATATGTATAAATATATTTTGCGGCCTCGTACAATGGTTTCCAACCTTCTGAGAGTGCAACACTTAATAAATGGGATTCTGGAACCATTTAAAAACGTGACTTTTCAAAAGCCCAGCCCACCTCGCCTATGTTTTTAAAATAACATAACTAGTGCTCTAGTAAGGATTGTTTTTTATAAAAGACAAGTTTTGAAAGAGGACATTTTAAAGATAACAGAAAACAGTAGCAACAAACTTGCAAAAGGGGGAGAGAATGAAGAGGTTCACCTAAATTCTACAAGAATTTCATCAACTGATCTAAAGTTTGAATGTACCCAAACAATGAATGAGTAATAGGAATATTTACCATTACCAAAGTAGACAAGAACAAAAGTTCAGAGAGGTGTATTGTTATAAAACACTCGGGCTCCCAAGCATAATGGTGTCTTTCATCTGCCCCGGAGGTTACTATTCATGTTCTCCATTGACGTCACAAACCAAATCCTGTTCATGACAGGATCAAATCGAGGGGGGAGTATATATTTTTTCCCCAGTTGCTAGATATCTGGCAGCACTAAGAATTCGGGAGCATATTGTGTTTATTAGCACTGTCTAGAGCAGGGGTCTGCAACCTTTTCAAGGAAGAGCCATTTTATATATTAAAAAAAAAGTCCAAAATATTCCAGGAGCTGCAAGACATGCATGAATATTACACCCCCACAAACACATACTGTACACACACTAATAGGTATATACTGTATAAGCATTAACATACAAACGTCAATCAGAATTAGGGAAAGGAAAAAATGTGGAGGAATAAAATGCATCTCACTAAGTCCCTTTTTGTTTTCATTGTTTTTCTGTGCAAAAGTGTTGTCATTGTAAAACAACTCAATATATGCTTGGTCCTGTGTATTTATTTACTCCCCCTCACACACAATAACCCCCATGCCCGTATACTTACCCACCCCAATACATACACACTACCTACCCCCCCAATACAAATACACGCATACATTGGGCCTGCCTGACACCCTCCCACGCTGCTCTCTCCCTCAATGTCCTGGCGGTGGCTGTGAGGGAGTCCGGTCAGCTTTGGATTCGGGCCTCTTGTTGCCTCCTGGCCTCTCCCCACCCCCCTCTCCTGCACCGTTCCACACGACAGGCAAGTGTGTACTTTTCAAATCAAATAAATATATCTTCTAATCATCAGGTAAAACCGGTAATTACTTCAGATATTTCCAGTACCCTTCTGTAACAGGACGAGATCACCAGATGCGCAAAAAGAAATCAGTCAGGATTATACTTTATAGAACCACACAATTTACTACATATAATTTGTAACATTACAGGAGAACATGTATTAATCTCATGGAATAATTCCATACAAAACATGGCAAAAATAAAAAATTATGCTGAATCAATGTCCACAACTACTATTTAATTTGAGGAAACTTCCAGGTTCCACATGGCGTGGGTTAAAACCCACTAGTTTAGTACGTTGGCGTTCGCCAGGACCAATACAGCTGCCAGAACTCTGTGTCCTACGCAAGACTAGCCTTCTGTACTGTGCCTCACTGATTCAGTGAGGCTATATTGTAGAGAGCGAAATAATCTCTGGGTTATCTATGGCCTGTGTGGTGGTATTTTCAATGTCAATTTACACTCAACGAAAGTAATGTATGTGGGGGTGGGGGATTGCTAGTTTAATATAAAAGCAGCACATTTAAAACTGTGTCTACATCTTCCTTCACAAAACAGTACTGATAATTTACCTTCGGGAATCAGCAAGGTAGTTTCACTTAAAGCAGCATTTCTTGAACCTAGTTCTAATGCAACGCTATTAAAGCTACAGTCCAAACAATAGCTTACGTTTTTTTTTTTTAAATACATCAGTTCTGTACTATGAGAATTTTTTTTTTCACTAAATTACATTTTTACTTTATAATGTAACAAGCATTTTGTTTCTATAGCAACCATTTACAAAGTCACTTCCTCTTCTCTAACAGGTTCTGGCACACCCCTTTTTGAGCCCTGCTCTCTAGCAGTGTACCAATTGTATCTAATGACTGGTCACGTGATCTTCCCCATAGAACTTTGCATCTTTGGTCCTCTTCTGGTGCACTGACAGCCATTTAGTGACCCACCCTGAGCCAAATCTTCACCAATCGATCACCGAACGGATCGATTGGCAACTTAGCTAATTACTGATAATTGTGTGGACTACGTATCAATACAAAAGGGGGGGGAGGGGGGGGAAGAGGGAGGAACACTGCAGATTCAACTGCTGCTTTAATGCCCAAATGGGAGGAAAATACTTTAGCCCAATAGAGGTTTAAATTCAATATTTAGTTTATGTAGTAGAGCAGCGGTGCGCACACTCCCTGCGCTGCACCCCCCCTATCTTCTCTCCTGGGTCGTGCCACCCCCTCACCTCTAATGTTGCGTCAAATGACGCTGCGGGGTCATGTGATGTCACGTGACCGGCAGCATCATTTGACATCACGTCTCTATGGCAACGGGCATCATTTGACAGCACGTTGTCAGAGACGAATGACTGGAGCCAGGTAAGTAAGTTTACAGAGGCCTCGCTCTAAGCGCTGGGCCGCTGTAAACTGCACCCGTTTGCGCACCGCTGTATTATGCGCTATACCATCTTTGAGTATACTGTAGTCTTTCCTTCTAATAAGGATCGCCTGCAATAAGAGCCTGAAAATGTATCATACCAAATGTACATATTTTATTGCATAAACAAACATCGTAAAAGCACCCTCTTGCATATCCAAGCATAAAAACACATGGTTTGAAAGTGCAGCACCTTCAATGTAATGATGCGTGTATCCAATTTCTTAATGTTAAACCACTGACTTGGAAATATTGCACAGCGGTTGCAAAGTGTTTTTTAATTTATTTTCGAACGGTTCAATTAATTTCAAACTCGTACCTTGTACATACAATTGACATGCATTATTCACACGGAATAGTTACCAGCAAGGTAAGTGTGTTTAAAACTTTATATTATAGGCAAGTCATAGGTCTTCTTACCAATGCAGTAAATAGAACCTAACAGCACAGACCATTTGCATTTCGGGTATCAGTATCAAAATATTCACAAGTTTGTATTTATTGCAATCCCATCTGGCCAAAAATAAATAAATAAAAAAAACTAAGAGTGCAGCAGCAGCAGCAGCAAGAGTAATCCACAGACAGCATTATTCAAGACCTGTATTACATGCAGTAAAATGTTTGACTGTCACAGGAAGTTGTCCAAGGATAAAACCGGTTCTAAAATCAAACCAGCCAATTTAGCCACACCCATAACCTCTCTATGGCAACACCTTTGGTGCAGAAGGCGTTTGCATAACATTAGGAGTATATAAAATTGCCTTCTAGAAAGGGACTTCAGAATAATGGGAGAAGCGTACAACCTTCATGTATTCAGTTTGACAAAAGCATGGCTCTAAACTAGTTGAAGTTCTGTTACTTTGTAAACATCCATTTTTATTTAGCAGAAAAAGTATAAAAACTAAAACGAAGCATAGATCCAACACTGGGATCCAATGAATTATCACAGCCAGTGGAACAGAGGGCCTAGTAAAAATAGAAGGTAGCACAAAGCCTGTGAAGAACCAACCATACCTCGTATCCCTACTAAAATAGGGTGTTTTTATTTTCAAAAATCACACACACCTTTGAGTAATTTTTTTTTTTTTTTAAATAATTGTGTCATTTAAACCTTCAAAAGCTGGATAATTGTGTTCCAGTCATGATGAGCATCATGGCACCAATTCTATAGATTGATTTCAAGATCTATTCTGTGAAAATATATAGACAGACAATTTCTCTAGATATTTCTCCAACATGCTCCAGTTCTGTAGAAATTACCGTAGATACGGAAAACACTTTCCAACTGAAAAAAAGTGCAACCTTTTCCCAAGCAAATAGCAATGGATTAAAGCTAGGTTTAGTAGCAAATAGCTGTGGAGAGATGCAGAGCACAGCAAGGAAAGGCCAAAAATCAGATGAATAAAAAAAATCCAGGGCAACTCTTATTCTGAGATCAATTTATTTTAAGATCAAGCAAGATGGTAAAGCTAGATGAAACGTAGCCATAGATTGAAATGGTAATACAAGAGGTTAAGCAAATATTAGTGTCACCACAATACTGTGATGTTTAGTACCCAATATCAGAAATACACTTTCAAAAGAGATTTAACAAAAAAAAAATCCAAAACCTCGCATACTGTTTAGCCCATCTTCTCACTGCTGCCCTTTTCCATCCATCTGCAAAGGGAGATTAAGTGGGTCCTATAGGATTTAAATAGGAGTGGCCAATGACAGTCTAAACATCCGATTTGGAGTATACTAAATTACATCCCCCACGTAGTATGGAGGACCAAGTACAGGCATAGCCCGCATTAACGTATGCAATGGGACCGGAGCATGTATGTAAAGCGAAAATGTACTTAAAGTGAAGCACTACCTTTTTCCCACTTATCGATGCATGTACTGTACTGCAATCGTCATATACGTGCATAACTGATGTAAATAACGCATGTGTAAGAGGCTCTATAGGCTCCCCCCTTGCGCACAGCTTCAGTACAGGTAGGGAGTCGGAATTGCTGTTCAGGACGTGCTGACAGGCGCAAGCGCGAGCTGCCGTTTGCCTATTGGGCGATATGTCCTTACTCGCGAGTGTACTTAAAGTGAGTGTCCTTAAAGCGGGGTATGCCTGTAATGGTAATGAGGAAAGAGGCGGGTGTCGAAACCTGATCAGTGAGGCACCTAGGTCCAGTATGCATAGTGGTACTTCATACTGCATATGTACCCATTCTCGAGAGCATAGCAGAATACACGCAGGCGCAACTATTCCAGTACAAAAGCCCTGGCATACTGCGAGAAGATAAACTTTGTTGTTTCATTCAAAACGTCAGTTATCACTGGACTAAGCATCTGTATTTTCAAAGAGAAAAGATTTTACTGCTTTTACAGTGTACTGTACTACACAATATGCGCCCTACCGCATTGTGGGGATACAAAAGGTCACAAATTACCCTGCCATCTAGAACGTGTCTAACACTTACTCGGATGCGGCAAAGGTTACTGGCCCTGCGGGTGCATTTCGGTGGGGTATTCTGTGACTGCGTTATCACGGCCATTGAATGTTCTGGAAACTGGTATTGTGCATTCTAACGCAATACGTTGCGTCATCAGCAGAACATGAAAGTGCTATATCTGCATGTATTTTTTTTATATAGAAAGTGACATCCCCATATGAGGCCGTGCTTATATCAAATACGGCCGGCCGCCACCAAAAGAAACGCACGTTTAGCACGGAGCGCGCGCGAGACAGCCAAGCGCACAAATTTAGAGCAGATCCAAGAAATTGATTTTCCCGAGCGACGGCCGTGTCACGTGAGCAGTTCAGCCAATGAAGGCGAACCGCTCACGTGACGTCATGGCCCCGCCTCAATCGCCTCCCGCCTGCAGTGCAGGTTTCGGGCCTGCGCGCCCTGCCGGATCGGGTATAAATCGCAGCCTAACCTTTCTAGTGCTGGAGACCAGCAGCACATTGCCTCTCAAGCCAGAAAAAGTTGGAGGTTTGAGGGAGGAAACCTTTTTCGCAGCTGGAGAAGCTAGCAACAGATTGCAAGGCGTAGTGTTGGCGTCTCTTCAGCATCAAAAGGGAGAAAAGTAACTGATAAATTGGATATTTGCACACGTTACGGTCAAAAGGCACTGATTAAGCACATAATACTGCAGCCCCTGGTCAGAACACAGCGTATCAATGTACCATTAATATAGCATTATGACATGGAGGGAACAAAATACATATTCAACGCATTCATCCCTGAGAGAAAAACTATTTGCATATAATCTGTTTACAGTTCTGTATTTTTTTTAAATCAGTTCATGTATGAGTGATAGCAGTGACGCCAACAGGAGATGAAACCATCAGAATGTAACTTTATGCCTGGGTTACACACCGTAAAACAGGCCAACGAGCAATCAATATCAGCATTTTTCAAATCACTGCCAGAGACATTCAGTTTTCAAATCTGCAGTTTTACTGGGCAATGTTAGATCATTAAGAATGCAAAACAGAAATTGTTACGTTTCATTAGAAAAGTGTTGGCAAAAAAAAAAAAAGTGTACCTGTACAAACAGGAATATGAAACAATTATTTAAATTAACGTGTTTTTCAAAGGATTCATTGTAAACCAAGAATGGAATGCAAATTTGCTAAAAATACACACCTACATTTGTTCATTTGATAAAAACAAAAAAACAAAATATATATTATATATTTCCCAAGTAGTGCTTAATGAACGTTCAAGTTTGATTCAACTACATTTCACCTATTTTAGTAATCTATTTTACAAAATACAGTTACATTAAATAAGCATCGCTACTTTAAAGCATGTGCATTGTTCGTGTTCAATGTGGAAAATGCTACTTTAGAAAGAGTGAATTGTTATGATTCCTTATGCATTTAATTTTTTTTGGACAAATATATATATTAGTAGTAGTTAATGCTCATGGTTCCCCTCCCAAAGAAAGACATGTCGCAGAGTACCACGTATACACCGACAACCCCACAGACCTGTCACCATGGACATCTTCAAAAAAGGTCAGGAGCACCTTCCTCTAACCCAGGGGTGATCAACTCCAGTCCTCAAGACTCTCATTCTCTCCTCCCCCCCCCCCCCTTCAACAGGTCTGGTTAAGAATATCCCTGCTTCAGCAAAGGTGGCACAGTCAAAGTTGTGGGGAGGGGAAGGGCCTCTTGAGGACTGGAGCTGTCTTCTGCTCTAACCTACCAAATTCACATACTGGGGGAATTGCTGCCATGGAGGAAAGACACCCAATTAATCTCCTACCCAATGGCGTTTGTTAAAAGGGTACCTGGGACAAACCTGTTGAGGCCTACGGCTGATCCAACAAAGTCTTGTTAGAACTTTTAGGGAAAGGGCCCCAAAGGATTAGTGACACTAACATGCTCATTTTCAGAAAGGACGATAGCAAACGCCTAACAGCTGTTCATGTCTTATGAACCCATTTTATACTGAATGCACCTGCACGGCATAGGTACATCCAGTGCTAAAGGGGTTAGAGAAGATAATTGCATTAAAAACCTAGTTGTCAACAGCAAGAGGAGCTGGGTTTGGGCTTTCTATGCAGATTAACCGCATCTGTTTGGATCAGCTGATCTGACCTATCCTCTATAGCCAGAACCCTCCTAACAGCTTCTTCAAATGCTGCCGCAACATTGGTAGCATCTTTAGCGCTGGTTTCAAAGTATGGGTGGTTGCCACTGTCTCTGCACCAAGTCTGTGCCTCTTCTACCGACACCTGCCGGTCGCTGATGTCTATTTTGTTCCCCAGAATCACAAAAGGGAAGCTCTCTGGCTCCTTGACGTCCGCATAGTAGATGAATTCTTTCTTCCAGTTGCTGAGGTTTTTGAAGCTCTGAGAGTCGTCAACACTGAAGGTGAGGAGACAACAGTCTGAGCCCCTGTAGAAAGGGGTCCTCAGGCTTCTGAAGCGCTCCTGTCCTGCAGTGTCCCAGATTTGCATAGTGACAGAATGGTTGTCCACTTCCAGGTCTTTATTCAAGAACTCAACCCCTATGGTGTGGAATAACTGAGTGTCAAACTTGTTGGTAACATATCTGTTCATGAGGGAACTCTTTCCCACACCGCCATCTCCCAGGAGGATCACTTTAAGAAGCGAGGACTTGGCTGCCATACTGACAAAAAAATGTTCTCTCTTCAAACAGATGTTCTGCAAACCAGAAGAAAACAAAATATTGTCAAACGGAATCGGTCCAGAATTCACAAATATTTGTTGCCACTTTAAGCAGGTTAAAGATAGACACACACACACACACGTAAAAATACTCTATATAAAAGTGGCCAAGTAGATGGTATTGTTCTAAAGTGACAAGTAATGGCACTGCTTCTAGACAGAAAACTGTGGCCAGTGGAGGCCGGACTAATTTCACCCTGGGTTTTTAAGAGTGCACTCCTCTTGCAAGCTTTATTACATTATTCTTGAAATATAGAAAAGTCAGTCATCAAGGCCCTACTATCTAATCTGAAACTCAAGTTGAGTACGAGGTTGGCATAGTACATAAAAAACTCCCAGATTGGATCATTGCAAAAACACACGGACACTAAACAAATATCCTCTTTTTCTGTTTGCTTTCCAATTCGCTTTGGAAATCAGCATTGATCACGCACACATCTTTCATATTGTATTTGGAGAGGAAAAATGACATTTTAAAGTGAACAGGCCAATGGTCTGACTTTACAGCATATCGCCCAAGCACTTTTGTATAAAAACCTGACGAGGGGATCACTCACTACAGACATGGACAGCTACATTAACAAAATGTGTATTTTACAACAGAGTAACAGGAGTGCAGCTTTCATTTCAAAGGAAATACATTTCATAACTTGGATATTGAGGGGAAGTCAGCTTTCTGAACACGCATTCTAAGGCAGCTAGTCCCACTTCAAACCTTTTAGGGGATGTGTAGAGTTGTTTGCAGCCATGTGTGGATGTAAAGACAGAGTTGGCGGACAGGACGCCCACTTCATAAAACTGCTTTCCATTATGAAAGGCTGACTTTAATCCTCTATGTATTAATGTGAAACATAGAACACAAAATTAGGCCAAGTATACGGCTATTCAACCAAATAAAGTTTCTCATTCTCAGATGTCAATTTAAAGTTTCTGTGGGAACACAGATCTAAATCATGATGCCAAGACAGTTCCACAATTAAATCAGAAACAGGATATCAGAATCAAAAGTAGCCTGGTTTATCTATCAACTACACACATACCTTGTTGCATCACTTCCCAGCATCATTTAGCATCTGGAAGAAAGAAAATAGAAATTGGAAACATCTATTCACAAACTAATTTGGTCTACCCATTAAATACCTGGGTAAAACAATTCCCATGTAACATTTAGAGCACTTAGATTGCAAGCTCTGTTGGGCAGGGAGTCCCCTTTTTCTATCGTCTGAATTATAATACAAGTGCAACAAATAAGCAATGTATACTATGGTTTAGTTTGTAAAGCACTGCATATATTGGCTAATGCGAATAAAAATATACATACCAAGAAACATTATCACTGGGTTTTTTTACTAGCAAAAAAGAAATGAGTTTGGCTGCATGTATGTTTTAGTTTCATGTATCATGTATCATGCATGTATGTTTGGTTTATAAATCCAGTCTTGGCAACTAATGTGTAAAAGTAAATTCAAAACAGAGGCTCACCCAGACATTAAAACATATGATATTTATTCTTCTAGTTTACAAGGTATGAAGGGTCTCACTACTGTAGTTCCCCGACATAGGCTTCCTTGGGCTGCGCTTATAGTGCCGGCGACGTGTCAAAATAAACGCATTGCCGCCGTCGCGTGCGCTTATAGTAAGCGCAACGGCTTGGTCGCGATCGCTGGAAGTCATCTCAATTTGATTTTTCCAGCGACCGCAGTGTGACATCACCGTCGCTATAAGCGTAGCCTTAGACTTTTTACCTTTAGCGCAACAAGCCAAAAAGGTACCTTGCCCAACAAATTAACCTCTCGCCTCATCCAGGAACTAAAAGATGTTCTGTACTGGAGGACCAATTCTGCGCCGCCACACATCCTGCGCCAGCATCCAACATTTTATTTCCAAAAAATACATATTTGCAACAGGCCAAGACAACACGAGAGACCGCTTCACTTCGTCCTGACCAAAACCAGTAAGATAAGTTTGCAGAAGGTTGTGTTGTTATTCAAAGTATCTGGACCAATATATGTTCTACTTCCATTTACAACTTCAGTTTTCCTTCATGATCATACAATGATGCACACCCCCCCCCCCCCACCCCCAACATCATGTGATCACACGGCACCAGCCCGACATCTTTCCCGTAAGGATCAATAGAGCAGCTCCCATAGAGCTGGGATCTCGATCACCCCTTGACAAGCAAAACATGATGCAGTGTGTATGCCATCAGTTTGCCAGCCCTTGTGATGTGCACTGTATAAAATAAGGGAGCTGTATTGGTTAACAAGTGCCTGCAGTGATGAGAAGCAGGCATTGCTCAACCAATGCAGAGCGACATTTTACCAAGTTTATTTGTAATGTCACATTATAGCATTGGTGGGTTGTAAGTGTTAGCCCAGCCCAGCCCCCCCCCCCTTTTTTTACCTGTTCATGTTAAACCATCACATATTTTAACACAGATTGGCCAATATCTAAAACTAATGTCTTGTGCTATTTTCCAAGTAATACCTAGTCCTGCTTCTCCTCAATGCACCTGCACTAGCAGATTACAGCACTTCTCAGGAAGTGGTTTCATAGCCAGCAGCACCAAGACCTTCTTTCTTGCAGATTTCGAGTCACCCTCAGTTTATATAATAATGCAGCGTGACTGTGTAGTGGCCTCTTCAAGGTAATGTCCTTTGTGTGTGTGTGTGTGTGTGGGGGGGGGGGGGGGGGGCAGAGAGAACCAATGTAAAAAGTGTACAAAGGCACCAACATCACAACAGCTCAATATTATAGTTGCACATGGCAACACAGATTGAAAACAATCTCATTGCTATAGAAATTTGGGCTGGAAAGTACAACCAACATCACATAATATACAATGGGCAGGAGATAGTGGGGGCTAGGAAGAAAGACTGTTCTAGCTGAAGTGATCAGGGCTGCATTACAGAGGAGTGTTTAGAAAACTCACAGGGATGACTTCCTAAAAGAGCTCAGAAAACAGATTTACATTTTCTAAAAACCAAGAACACTAAATTTGCTCATTTATCCATTTGCTCCGATTAAAAAAGAAATGTAAAAAAAACATTTTAAATGTAAAAAAAAAAAAAAAAAAAAAAAAGCTTTTTATACACTGTAAATTTAGAATACCAATGTAGAAATGTAGAATTTCATAAACCTTGTGAATTCTTAAAAGAAAAAAAAAAAGGGCAAAAATACAATTATCTGTTTGTTCTTGAATACAAATGTCACATCATCAAATTTGATCTCAGGAGTCTATTTTGCACAAGCAGTTCCCAGAAGACAGGTTGAAGACCTCTGTGCTACATTAAGTTGCACAGCAGTTCACAATCACTAGTGGGATAGTGTACAATGCACTGCCACAGGATAACCTGGAACTACTGTAATGGCATGGAGACGTTTAAAGGGATACACCCCAGCAGGAAACATTAGCAAAACTTTCCAAAATGCAGTGGGGATTTTAAGTGCCGTCGGAAGCAGCGGGACCCAGGCCTTAGGCAATAAGGATCCTTCCACATTTGTTAATCCAAAAAGACTCGATGATAATGAGTTGGACAGTGTTTTGGCACGTAGGTGCGTTCATGTAGTCCGTTTTTATTGTATTTCTAGCATGCAATAAATTGATCACTTTGGAGTTGCCTGGCTATTTTGTCCCTTCTCTGGATACCAGAAGCAGGATTTCCCAGCCTGTGCTCTATCTACCACAATTCTGAATCTACTCCTGGATGGACTGCACGCCACAGACGATGGGAGTGTCCCTTGGAGTGTACAGGTAAAGAGCCGTAGTGCCTTATGATATATCCTGTACACAACGGACATTATTACACATATATCCACATTCTGGTTGGGTGTTTATTGAAGTGTCAATTGATGTGGGTGTCACGTGGACTCCACTAGACACGTATCCCCTCCAGTTTAATTATTATTATACTGTGGACACTCCATCTTCATCTGGATACTCATTTATATATTCTCTACAGATGGAACTGGGTCCGATTGTTGAGCACTACACTCACTCTATTAATCAGGCAAGTGGTGTAATTAGTAATCTAAAAAGAAAGGGGAGAGAACAGGAGATAAGGTAGAGAAAGGTTACTGCTTTAAGCTCATAGGATTCTGGGGCATTGCCACTTTAAAAAGGTAATTGATTCCCTTAAATAGATTTAATGATAAACAGTTCAAAACAAATTAATCCGCTATGTGGGGCTACAACTTTAACCTATTAAACAACACTGCTGTTGGTTGAATTTGGTCCTATGTAGAAATGCATCTTTACAGGCCTAATAACAAATGGAAGCTTCTCAGTACCTCATGGAGAGTCATTAGACACAGAGCTGCAGTTAACAGACACCCCTACAGAAAGGCAGAACCATGCAAGCTTTGTTAGCTTCCTGTAAGTGAGGCCTGCAGTACCCAACATGTCATATGACAGTCACCCAGGAACAATGTGTGATCTGTGCTGAAAGATTGGCTGAAGCCTACACATTAAAAAAAATTCTATTGAAGCCGAATCCAATAATAAAACCTAAAAATAACTTAACGATCATAATGTGTATACAAGTGCTCCATTAATTATACTTGAAAGAAGGGAAGATTAGTTTGACTGTGTAGCAATTAAATTAATTAAAGCCATTATATGTGAATTCCAACTGAACTTCTACGCAAATGGGAGCTTTGGGGATGGGGAGGGAGGGGGAGTAACTATCAGCGGGCCAGCCCGGCACTGTACTTATGGTAGTAATAGAATGAAACAAGATTGGAAACGCAAAATATATGACGCCGGCATTTGATTAATTTTGCTTCCAAGCAATAAAATGACTCCATTCATAAGGATGTTCTCCTTAAACCCCAGGCTTAACACAGCAGCAATAAACGTTTTAAGCCGAAATCGCACATGGACTTTAATAGGGAATTTCGCCAAAAAAAGGCCCGAAAGGCCGCGCCAGCAGATAGAGAATAAGCCCCCAACTTCTTGAGGCATCTCAATTTATTTATTGTTTAAAATAGCATTTCCCATTCGATATCTTCTCTCAGGATGTGTTTCAGCTCCGGTGATGCCCAGTTTCCCAGGGTCCTCTGTTGTGGCTGGATTCAGGCCACGTGACACTGGCGCTTTCAATACCAGGAATTACTGACAAGTATCTCGGGAATCAGGGGTCTCCGGAGCTCAAAACGTGTTCGGGTGACTCTGCGCTTCGCACCCTGGTGACAACAAAATGGTGGGGTGCACACTTATGCTTTAGTTCCATTGTTGTAACTGCCTCTGCCTTCACCCCCTTCAATGGGAGGACCATCCTATGTATCCACCGTCAACTCTTCCCCAGCCTTCCATATTCCAGCCGAACACCATGTTTGCCCCGCAAGCCACTTCCATCTTGTTACGAATATATACTTACAGTGTATAGTTTTTACCATAATCCCCGTGCCTGATCTTCCATATTTGAAGTTTTACAATCCCTTTTTAACCCGACTGGATTGCATTCCCTCCATTGCATATGGTACACTTGAAAATACAGTATAGCCTACTCTGTGTGTCATCATAGACTGCAGGGTGTGTACAGGGGCAGGACCTCCTGTGACAAGTGAGCCAGCAGTAGTGTCGGATGTTATTTAAAACAAGGGGAAAAAACATGGACAGTTTAAAGGCTTTAAAATTATTAAGCTTGTAATGTTTACAGTGTAAACTAATGTTTGAGTATTTTTATAATGTTATTCTCTTGTTTGTAGAGTAACTAGAAGGCCAACACTGGTAAATAGACAACTGTATAACTGAATACCAGGATACAGTTACAAAAATAATAATAATAAATGGATTTTCACAGGAAACAAGTAATTTAAGGGTGGTTTCATTGTGTTGGCTGACTGTGTGGTAATACTCCCAGGTGGCCGTCCCTCCCAGGACTAAGGTGTACTAAAGGCAGGGCATGTTTAAGGGCTTAAATCTGGGTGATTGATGTATCTGTTAATCTATCAATATTATTTTAACTACAAGTATTTGAAAGAATATTATAAAGTTAGTCTCAAACTGTATTTGAAAGAACATTATAAAGTTAGTCTCAAACTGTGAGTCAAAAATGGTTAGGAGTTTGATTTCCTTTGTCGGTGTGATATCATGTGCACTGAGAAAACACCCTCCGACTATTTCCTTACCTACTGTGACTCCAAGAAAGACAGCGTAGGATAAGGGTAATAGAAATCATGCACGCGACAAATCATTGCGTTAACACTTTTGCTGCCAGTCTTCCGGGATAACGATCGCTTGGGGTTGTGATCATGGGGGGGGGGTTCGTAACCGGCCCCCAGTGACTTGAGCGTGAGTGGAGGGGTCTTCACTTGGATTCCAATCACACTCACCGCTGCATTGAGGAATTGAGGAAGAGCATAATGTTCCCTGTACTCCATAAGGGCCCTGGAATGCCAGCACCAATCCCGTGCAGGCGGATAGTAAGGGCAGCCCAAGGCTTAAGCATAGTGCGTTTGATTAGGGCAAACACATTGTTACATTCTATACAAAAATGTGGCCAAAAGGTCAGCTATCCCACGTTTAAATACAGTCATTAAATATAGAACATTGTATTATTTTATTTCCCGTTTGGAGGGATTAACCCACGACTGAACAGGATAAACCTTTATATATCGGTTTTATCTCATGCTTTTCCCATTTAGATAACGATCTTCACATGTTACCCGGGCGGGGAGGCATGGGATGAAAAGGATGACAGTCTTCAATCTAATCTATCCAAAAAAACAGTTCTATTCACAGAATGGGAATCATGCGCCAAAGGCATAATGAGAGGTTATTCCCCAAATCAAACACACAGGAGTCATGTGGTTTCTAAAACATCACATGCAACAAGAGCACCGTGTCTGGGGGGTATGGAAATGGGGGGGGAAACAGACTTTTCTTTTTTGTTAACTGTTTATAATTTATGAAATTTAAAAAATAAAAATAAAAAAATGAATGGGGAAGGATAATTGTTTTTTTTTTTTACAGAGATGAGGAAAGAGAGGATGAGTCGGTCATAGTGGAACCAGATATTAGCAGTTCACATCTGTAACAAGGAGTCCTAGCCTTTTCACCATGTACCGCGTTCATTTTAAAACCGCAGCCATGTCACGAAGTGTTAGTTGGAACATTTGCCTTTTAAAAGCTTCTGCCACACAACCCGTAAAGATAATCTGAACTGAACACGTACATGGCACTGGCTCTTTATTACAATGTTTTCTGGAACCCGCAGTTCTCTTTTTGGAGTGAAATGATAAAAGGCAGGTGAATATCTACATCTCTATATCTCTATCTATACTTTAACTGCCTGACAGTGGAAAATAAAAATAACAAATACTGTACATGGTTATGGAAAGAGGATTTTCCTACCTGAAAGTTAAAGTAGTGTAAGTGCTGTGCCGTCACATGTGATCTGTCAGCATGTTACAAACTAGAACATCTACATCAGTAAATCTGTCAGCCGGAGACCCCTCAAGGCAAAGGAACTTTAACAGCGGATAACACCTCCATTGCTGGAGAGTCCTGCAACGTTTATCTACATTCTTTGTGTTGCAGGCCCTTCCGGGGAAAAAAAAAAATGTCACTATACCAGGTATAAGAGGAATCCCATTAAAAAATAAATAAATAAATAAAGTGCAATCCTCCCGAGCCTCCAGAATTTGTCTTTTTTTTTTTTAACAGCTTATTGTTATCCTTCAGTTGTAAAGCGCCAACATATTGCACAGCTCAGTGAGGGCACAGCGTGACATCAATTACACCCAAATCCCAGGGGGTACTCCAGAGATCACAACTGCATTATTTTCAACTCCAAGGACCCCCAGGATCCGAAAATACTCACTGGTGGCGCTACAGGTATTTACTTCTTGGTTTATTAAGGCAATGTATATGGCTGTCCAATAGGAAGCCGCAACCCTTGATGTTGCAGCTTCCTATTGGCAGAAATGGTTGCCATTTTGTTCCCCCCCAGGGGATATTTACAGCCGTTCACTGTTAAGCATCTCAGAAAGCAGGGGGTCCTGGAGCTGAAAGTAGTGATATTCGGCTCACGACACACCCGTCGCTTGTTAAAGGAATAAAAGGCTTACAGATTCAGCTGTAAAGATTAAACAAAAGCAATACTGTTATACTAATCGATACCCCAAAAAACTGCAACAAAAAAAAAGGATGATAAAAAGCTCGAGCTAAACAAACCTCTTCAGTGTAAAACAGCTACAGATATCCAATGTAGGAATAAATAACCCCACGGCTACCACAGAACATGGACGCACAGATGCATCAGCAGGGGCTGCTCCACACCTTGAAACTGGTTAAAGCTTTCTGGCTTCTCATCATTAAAGATCTAAGAATGAGTCAAACTGCAAAGTTTAATAGAGAAACAGGCAACCAAACCTACCATCTATCTTATTAGGAACGTGGCACTGAAAACTTGCTATTACAATGCATTTTCATTAGAAAAGAAAATCAGCATCTTGAACCCTGTTGAACTTTAAGGCTTACACCCACGTAGCTGCATATGATTGCATAATTTGCCATTTGAACTTCTATTTCCTGTTTCGCTTCTCATCTAAAGACTGAAAAATAACGCAATTGTCACCTCGCCACAGATGGTTGCACATCTGACTACTGCATGCATCAACGGCTGAAGTTCAATCCCCTCCCCCCGCCGCAGCAAGTACTCTTACAGTCACAATTTGTAAGGAGGGAATAGTGCTTCGGAACAATTATGGAAGGATTATTTATTTTTTCCCTCATGCCCCAAATTTATTTTTTACTTGCTGTAAATGATGATCTCTTGCCCTTTCCCGTTTTTTTTTTTTTTTTTGTAAATTTGATGAGATCCAAACGTTTAAAATATTAAGTGTCAAAAGAGGGACATGGCCCAAATTTGGTGGTCATGTCCAGAGATCCAGAGGTACTGGACCATGATCCAGGCGCTTATCTGCGAGACCAAGGGGCTCTCCCTCCCCCCGGACCCTCTGACCTTGGTGCTGAGCAAATCCATTGACGACCTTACCCCGCCAATGTCAAGGCTGATTACGGCCATGCTGACGGCGCCAGATGTTCCATTGCGGCAGCATGGAAACAGATTAAGGCCCCATCAAGAAATACAGTATTTAGAAGGATCAACGAGGTTATGTCCATGGAGATGCTCACGGCCATGCTCCAAAAAAAATGCCACAGTTTTGGAATACATGGGACCCCTGGTTAGAGAGATAAAGTACCCCCTCTAAGCCCAAACGGTCGGGAACAGGGACCGGTAGCCTCCGGATTAAACATCCCCCCCCGCCTGTACGTCTTCCATCCTCTTCCCCCCCCTCCCCCTCAAGGAAAACGGAAAAATGTTATTGGTCACCATTTGGTTGCACTGCGTTATAATGTCATGGGCTCATGACATTACTGTATGTGAACGTGCCAATAAAAAGATTGATACAAAAAAAAATATTAAGTGTCAGGAGGGATAAAATGGAGCTCTCCCTAGAGCCCGGTGCAGTGCTTATGGTAACCTCAGACACTATTTGCAGGGGTGGCCAACGCCAATCCTCAATGGCACCAACAGGCCAGGTTATCATGATTTCTCTGCTTCAGCACAGGTGGCTCAATCAGAGAAAGAAAGAAAGAAAGAGACACAAGCACATGCACAGGGGGCAAGATACTAACATCATAATATAACTTGCATAGGCCGGGGGGAGGGAAGGTTGCCGCTTTGATGTTATATTGCTCTTACCTGCGATCTGACCATTTTACACACAGGATTGGATCGGTGAAGCAGAGCGACCCTGCACAGGCACAACTGGGAGGTCTCACAAGCTCTAGGAACAAATAAAAAGGCAACAGGTTTTCAAGACAAAAAGGTCCTTAAATCTCATTGTGGGTGAACTCCACCAGCAAATCAATAATGCAAGTACCGATTTTTCTTATTAACTTGTACAACCAGACAAACATGATCCAACAATAGAACACACGATTGTTCACGTGTTACTAAAACCACGTATGTTATGGGTAATGCATTTTGACATTATCAAATGCTGGCCAGTTGACTGGCACAAGTCATGGGGAGCTCAATGATTGGCCAACATATCACAGGTTGGCTTTCAGCCAGGGGTGGCAAACGCCAGTCCTGAAGGCCCACCAACAGGCTAGGCAGTAGGAATATCCCTGCTTAAGCCGAGGTGGCATAATTGGTGGCTCAGTCATTATGACAGCCACTTGTGCTGAAACAGGGATATCCTTAATACCTAACATGTTGGTGGCCCTTGAGGATTGGCGCTGGCCACCCCTGCTTTCAGCCATTCTCTGGTCTCTATGGAAAACTCATGATCGCATACGGTCATATAAAAAAAATGACAATATTGTACACATCAAATCTGCAACATGCAGCAACTACCAGTGCTGGTTTAAACTAAATGACCGACTCGTCCAAGTCATATTAATAAAAAGGAGGAATTAGAAAAGCACAGTGGTATCTCAAGATTGCACAATATAGTTAACAGATAATGTTGCAATCTCTCCTAGTACACGTGAACCAATGCTATGAAAATGCTCATGGCTTGGTGCCGCCTTTTATTTATCAAATCTGGCACCCAGAAGTGTATTTTTAATCGGGCTGTAAAATGGTGAGCAGACACATGGACAGGGTTGGATTTCTTCTGGCTGCTGCCTTTTGGGGTTATTCATTAAACTGCAACCACCTCAACCGCCACTTAACACTGTTTAATCAAACCCTCTGTATTCAACGGAAGCCAGTGTTTGCAGAGTCTCTCTGAGACACTGCATTATCGGCTCTCCGAGAAGGACAGGGTGGGAGAAGAATAAAGTCAACTTTAATATCAAACACTTCCTCATTTAGAAGCCCCAGAGAAATTACATTCGGAATGAAGTATCCCAAAGAAGTGATAGCCGCCAAATCTTAGCTATTGGCATAGTTAGATTTGTTTAAGGAAGCCAATTAGACTGTTCCATTCTTTACAAAAGGTTATTTTCTGTCTGGCTTCCTTTGATTTCACTATTAAGACGGTGATTTCTTGTACTGCTTGTTTTTAATGTATTTGGAGCTTCTCTCTTCCCATTGTAGATGCACATACAAAGCTCCTAATTCAGCATTATTAACAAATGCATTCACTCCTTCTGGGAGCCGTTTTACCATACAGTTAAGCGCTCATGCCACTAAGTTTAATAGCAAAGCAGTACCAATATCCAAGCTGTGATAGCACCGATCTAATAACTGCAACGGAATAATGAAAACACAAGAAAGTAAAGAGATACTGAATGAGACGCCAGCGGAATCTCCTCACTCAGTAACAGGAGTTCACATAATTTGCCGTATTAAATTAGAAGAATAAATGCAGAAGCCTTATAAGGACGGTGACCATTCCCATCTGTGCAGAGCAACAACTTTTAGCATTAGGAATAATCCAACATTAAAAAAAAGAGAGAAAAATATATATTTTTTTTTCACTTATTTTTTATATTTATTCACCTATTAAGCACTTTGTGCCCCTATATATATTATTATACACTATCCTATTATTTAACAATTGTTTAGTACATTTTCTATGTGGTGTATGTGTGTATATATATATATATATACACACACACACATATACACACACACACACACACACCATAGAAAAGGTACTAAACAACTGTTAAATAATAGGATAGTGTATAATAATATATATATATATATATATGGGCACATAAAGTGCTTAATAGGTGAAAAAAATAAGTGAATGTAAACAGAACAAATACACACACACACAGTGTGGGTCACGTTACTTGTAATAAGTAAATAAACAGCCTCTCGCTCACCGTGTTCCCCAGGAAGTGACCGCAGTGATATCACACAGCCCAGTAGTAACAGCAGCACTCCTTCCCCCGCACAATGCCACTGCTCTTCAGTCGCACTTCACCCTGTATTATTATCCCCACTTCCCGCGCCCCGGTCTTCCCCCGGTTACCTGCTCCTCCGCTGCTCTCCACCGGATCTCCCGGGACACCAACATGGCTGCTGCGACCACGACGTCACCCGTGCTGGAGCTGAGAGCCAATAGGTGCAGAGGCAGGCGTGTGTCATGTGATCTCCGGGGGGCGAGGCTGGACAGGGCGAACAACCAATAGCAGAAGACGAGGCGGAGCATCTGCAAATCACGTTCTCGTAGGGGGGCGGGGCTGCAAGAGCCGATCGCTGATTGGGTGGAGGTGTTTGGGGTGGTCATGTGACTGAGTTGTCACAAAGTCCTCGTGATTAAAGAATCAAATCCTACTTTTCAACAGCCTCTGTTGCTATAGAAATATGTATCTATTCCTATAACTATTCATATATACAATATATCTGTAATACCCCCCCCCCCACACACACACATACACACACACACACATATAGCACAAGAAAAGACAACAAGAAGCCTCAATGTTCAGCACTCAGATAATCCCCCCAAAATATCACACTTTATTGTATTCAACAATAACACACTTAAAACATAATTAAAAGTAAAAAAGGCGGGGCCCCGGAATAGACAGAGTGAATGTGTGTCAATGACTATACACAGGCTAGGTCAAAACCTCAACACTGATATAAAGCTAATGCAGCAAACATTGGGGTAAGAGCCCTGGGAAACAAGTTCCCTGAGTCATTGAGACCGGCCTGTCAGAGAAGTGAGACCTAGAGGACAGAGCTAACAATAAAGCTGGCAAGATATCACATGCACACCCCACATGCAGCAGAATATATAAATGAGTCAGACCCAAAGAGGTATGATAGACTGGAGTCAGTAAAAAAGCTGTCAATGAGTAGTCTGTGACCGTAATCCAGAGAATAACCACAAAAAAACACCCCTGTAGGTGAATGAATATAGTGGAGGATCCAATTATTATATAAATGGTGCGCAGCAAAATTTGCCAAGGTCGTCCAGCCAAACACAATAGGGGAGAAAAAGGATGTATACCTATCCCCTTTGCTGCAAACGTGTGGAAATAGTCCAAAGGAGGAATGAGTCAAATCACATGAGGAGGAACATGTCCAACGTATCCCCGTCGTTCCAGCAGGAAAAAAATAGCACACCCAGAAATGAATTAAGTCCTCAGGTCAGCAATGGAGCACAAACACATAATAACGTCTCGGGGTCCCGCTCCAACTCCCACTCTACACATGTTTCACTTTGCGGCGTAGGGATAGAGCATCGGCTCCTATGTTCAGAGGCCCCGGTTAAAATTTCAGGGTAAATTTGTAGTTTGATAAGGCCGCCAACCATCGATGGCCGGAAGCATCCAACTTAGCGGTGGTCAATATGTAAGTGAGCGGATTGTTATCCGCCCTTACTTCAAAAGTGACGCCATAGAGGTAATCATGGAGTTTATCCACAATTGCCCATTTAAGAGCAAGGAACTCCAGCTTGTGTACCGGGTAGTTCTGCTCGCTGGGAGTTAGACTACGGCTGACGTAGGCTAATGGTCAGAGTTCCTCCCAATATTTCTGGTGCAGGACGGCACCCAAGCTGTTGAGACTTGCGTCTACATGGAGAATGTAGGGCTGTTCTGGGTTGGCATAAGCGAGAACAGGTGCTTCTGTTAGGCTTTTCTTCAGACCGATGAACAACTTTTCACAGGCGTTCGTCCACTTGTCGTTGACCGGTAGTCACGCTGAGGTGGCTTCCTGCCCTGTCTCCTCGGGGTATATCTTCAGAAGGCTGTTAAGGACCTTTGCCTTGCTGGAATACCCCTTCCCGAAACGGCGATAGTACCCGCAGAATCCTAGAAAGGAACATAGCTCCATAACATTTTCGGGTCCTGGCCAGTTCATCACGGATTCAACTTTGGCGGGGTCAGTAGCTATCCCATTTGCGGACACTAAGTGTCCCACGTAGGTCACTGAGGTGTGGCAGAATAGACATTTGCAGCCGTAGGGTACTCTCTTGGGCTTGCAATCTATCCATCAAGTCTTCAAAGTTTAGAGACTGGTGCATTGAGAGGGTGCAACTGATACGTATAACAACCGGGTGCATAGGCAATGCGCCACACAGAAGTTGCTGGATGTGCAGACCATTGGCCTGGGACGCCGTGATAACCTTTTTCTTCACTAGAGGCCATAGGACCAACTGGATCCGACGAAGGACTTCCGGCACATCTTCTCCCTCATCTTGCGTGAGGGCATAGAACTGGGCCAGCAGAGAGATGGTGTCGTCTGGAACACCATAGGTCTTGGTTAGCGCATGTATTAAAGCTTGTGCATCAGCATTGGGATAACTATCGTCATAGAACTGTATCATGTGGGCAGCCGTAGGCCGCAGACACTCGATGATTCACTGCCGCTTTATAGCGTCAGAGCAGGTCCATTCAGGGAGCACTTGTCCCGCATGATCCTTCCACTCTTCGAACTCTGCCTCGCCAAGAGGTGTAGGCCGGGTCCCCGAGAAAGCCTTGAGTTTACGATATTGGTGAGACTGGGATGACTGAGTAAGGGCGTCCACTAGTTGCGCTAACGTTACCCCACTGCTGAGTTCCCTGGGGACAGGGGTGGATGAAATTCTGGCCTTAGGCTAGGGGTGAGTCCTAGAAAGGCCCGGTGTTCTCTAGTAGTGTAGAATGGTCGCAAGGCCTCAGTTCGGACGGGTGCTTCTAGCGGGGTCCGGTGACTGAAAATCACTCTGGGTAGGAGAGGATCTGAGAAAAGTAGGGAGCACCCCGTGAGTAAAATGTCATACTTCACGGGTGTGTGGGAAGGATGCAGAGTTTCTGCTTGGTAGGGCACTGTATAGAAGGGTTTAGGACTAGAATCGCCTTTGGCAGTGACAGTTCAGGAAAGATGATCGGACAGAGCTCCCGGAAAGTGTAAGGCCCTGGGAGTATCGTCCTAACGCACCTCGTGGCGGGTTGCCAGGATGAGGATGTGCCAGCTAAAAGTGGGGTCCCACTTCCGACCTATCTGTCGGATGTTGACAAACCGTGGGAGGGGCCTAAGTCTTCATGAATTCTTGAGGGTGTTGTCAAAAGGCACGTCCCCCACCACGACCATGTGGCGCGGTGACTCATTGAGCTCCAAGGCCCAGTCATGGACTTGATGCTTGGTTGGGGAGAACATGCTCTCAATTTTTGAGCAAACAAATTTTACTGCTGAGTAGGGCACCCCAGGTCTGAGATCTCAGCAGCGCCTCCAAATGTAATGCAATTTTCCCCCCTCACCCCCTGGGAGATATGTGGCTACGTTATGTGTGATGCAATGCAATACCTGTGGCTTACAGGAAACGTGAGCCTACGCTGCTGGGAACCTGGGGTGTACCAGAGTTGATGCTCGGTAGCTCCTCCACCTATAATGGAATTCTACTATGTGGAATGACCCCATTACAGGACAATAAAGAATACACACAGGTAAAACAATAACAGTTTACTATACAGGCAGTCCTCGGTTATCCGACAAAATGCGTTACTCAAAATGGCGTTGGATAGCGAAACGTTGTAAAGCAAAACAAGTTTTTCCATAGGAACACTGTTTAAATGAGAGGTTCCGTTCCTGAAGGCATTTTTAACACTAAAATACACCAAATATTTTACGCAGGCAATAAGATATGCAGCAAACACATACATTATATAGTGTATATACGATATTATATATAATATAACATAATAAATAATATATTATATAGCATAATATAATATATAGTATAATATTATATATATATATATATATATATATATATAAATATATATATATATATATATATATATATATTTATATATTCGCTCTTACGACGCTTTGCAACGTTGTTTATGTGTATGTGTGTATATATATACACGCTGGTAAGAGATCACAAACACTGTTTGAATTAATATATTGTATTATATATGTATATAACGCCCTTAAGGTACATAGCGCTTCAAAAGGAGGGTGTTCGTGGTGGCGGATGCTGCGGGGAGGTTGAGTGGTGTGAGCGGAGTGTGGTGATATCTGTCTTTAGCAGCATGGAGGTCATCAGTTATTTTAGTGAGAATTGTCTCCGTTAAATAAGCAGTGTAGAAGCCATACAAGACAGGTAGGGTCAAGCTTGCTGTTTTTTTAGTCATGGTATAACTGTTGCATGTTTGAAGATATTTTGTTTAGTTTAAGAGAGGGCATAGTTAAAACGGGATAGCATAAAATTGTATTGATGGAAGTTTGCAGGAATATGAGATTTCTTTCAGAAGGCATTCAGGGGAATGAGTGCTCTTGTTGGCATAGATTTGGTGTTTATAAGTAATTTGAAATATTCCCGTTATTTAATTTTTGAAAGGCCATACAAAATGCAGTTTTAGGACAGCGTGGAAAGCTTCATATTTAACATTAAACTAATGTTACAATCCCCTGCGCGAGGATTAATCCAGCAGTTAATATGAATTAGACAGCGAAACCCGTTGTCTGCTATCTGTACTTTGAGGTTTCTGGCGAAAAGCCTGGAATTAACTGTCTGTTTGCTCAGAAAGAAAGGGAAAAAAAAGCCCTTTGAATATTATTATTTTTTTTTTTTTTCTTTTTAAAGTCAGAGTGTTTTTAAAAGTGAATGCTGGCCATGTGCTCAGCACTTTGCAAAGAGTTCAAAATTATTTGTCTATTTTAAAAGGAAATCTTTTGTTCAGGATTTCACTTATATTTACAGGTTTTCTATTGTAAATGCCACAGTTGTTAAAAGACCTACTGCAGGCTTTTTCTTTTAACACAAGCAGTACATATTTTTATAGTCACTACACATACAAATCTATTTACCAGTTTAATTTTGCTATATATCAAGCAACCTGTTTTCATAACTATTTTTGTATTTTTGTTCACATAATTATATAAGATAATATATGAACAAAAGAGGGGAGATACATAGGTTATTGAAGGACTCTCTGAGATCCCTATAGAGGGTCCAGAACTTGATATGTTGTAAATAATACACAATGCACAGCAGGTTCAGAATTTATTATAGCAATGTTAACTCCAAGGGCTCTTGCAGTAATAAAAGTTGCTGCCATACTAACAGGGCTGACAGGCCCCTGGTAAAAAAATAATAATACCTTTGCAGATGTCACAGCAAAGCAGGTAGCAAGCCGTCCCTATGATGAGGGATATATCATATCTGCCAAATTTATAATTTTGTAACCAATTATTCGTTTTTGGGTATGTCCTGAACATAGAGTTAAAGGACAGGGGAGTGCAGTTGCATGGGTGAGCAGGGTATATATTATATACAAGGCATTTCACATTTTCAGCAGAATAGTTACAGTGGAGTGTTTGAGGTGAAAGCCAGGAGTGACTGTGGGTGTGGGAGAATAGCCATGAGTGCAGGCTGTTGGGATGCTTGATTTGTGGGGTGAGTTTTAAGATTAGTTAGTATTAAATGACTAAAAGGTTGACACCATTTGCATCAGAGAAAATGACAGATGGCAGTTAGGTATGAATGAGAGTAAGTGTGTATTGGGAGAAGAGAGTTTGATTTGTAGTTTGAGACAGTGTTTTTGTCCCCATTTTTGAAGATTGGGACAACTCAGGCAGTTTTCCAGGTCTTGGGGATATGGCCTACAGATAGGATAGAGTTGATTATGGAAGCAATTGGTTTGGCACAGGCTGAGGTACCAAGTTTTAGGAACTTGGATTGTAGCAAAGTCAAGTCCACATTGGTTGCTTAGTTTAAAATTTGAGGAGCATTAATAGGGGATATCTCTGTTTATATGCGGATGCTAACAATAATAGTAACCATACTAATCTAGGTATAAATTCTCTCCCTATGAGACACTTATGGGATGAGTTATGACCATCAGTAGTTCAAAGTAACGAATTAAGGACCATGTTATTGGTAATAAAACAATTAATAAATATTGCATGCAACTAATATATATTTTTGAGTCTTTCTAGGCACAGGATAAAGCTGAAAGTGCACCTACACAAGACGGATTAATGGTCAAGCATTTTCTACGCAAGCACGCTCTTCATCCCAGATGAAAAGGCCATTTAAACACTACTCATCACCAGCATTGCAGTAAAAATTTCTTATCATCATGGATACACATCACGCATGTCAAAATAGTGCCAGCCTAGGCACAAACAGCTAATAAAGACAAAGATATAGCGCCTGCAAATAAGTGTTTTGATGGACACAATATTCTCTGACCACTAATCATCAAAGGAGAAAGGTCATAGGCAAAAAAGTCCAGGCCTCAACACACGAACTTTGAACTTTTTATTTTTATAGGTTTTTATTATTTTTCAGTTACAATGTATGCTCCATTATGTTTGTGTAAGTGGCGTCCCATAAGGATGACAAAATAGTATAAGGTATTATTTGTTTAACTCTGTTTATTTTGTTTGGATTTATAGGTTAATAGAATCTCCCTGCAGAATGATATCCCGGTGGGAGAATGCTTTATCAGTCAAACACACGGTTATGTTAATTGCTCACAGGTAGAGTTAGAAACAGAAGAGAGACACCCAATACACAAGTGCTAAAAAGTTGTCTATGGGAAGAATAAGTTTCGGGGAATTTATTCCCAAATGTAGGAGTTGGGTTACTGTATGACAGGTTTACAGGGATATCCTCAATCATACAACCACAGACATTTACTCACTCACTTAAATATTTAATGATATATATATATATATATATATATATATATATATATATATATATATATATATATCATTAAATATTTCAATAGATTAGAAAATGGCTTACATCTCCATATGTCACATAACTTAAGGGTCAGCTATTTGTGAGAATTGGTGGGGGCTAATTTCTGCTAAGAGCGACTGCACAAACATTCTTCTTGCACGCATCCTTCATACTGCATTTACTCAGAATGGCAAAACAGACCAAGATGGCTACTATGGTCAAAATGGCTGACTTGTGATAATTTCCTGTGATTGCAGGGTACAATCTTAGTGGCCCACATGCCACACAACCAATATATATATATTGGTTGTGTGGCATGTGGGCCACTAAGATTGTACCCTGCAATCACATTGCCCCTTGTTATCTGGGTTTCATCCTTCCCACTTTCTATGTATCTGACACGTTACCCCAAGGGAGGCTGAGAAATCGAAAAGATCTGACCAGGACCATTATTCCAACCCGCATTGCAGCTGGAGTTTTTATACCTAGTTTAGGTGTTCTGGATCTCTATTCTAAATTAAGTGATCTTATGGTAAATATTGATGATGCTCTTAATCAGACAAGTGATGCTATTATCCGTTTGACTAATGAACAAGAGCAGATCCGAACAGTATTATTACAGAATAGAATGGCTCTTGATTATCTGCTAACCTCACAAGGAGGTGTTTGTAAACTTGTAGGATAGAAGTGCCATGCCTATATTGAGGATGAGTCTGGCGCTATTCATAAAGATATGGATAAGCTACAGGAAATTCAGGCTAGGATGCCTCAGGCCTTAGCTTAAATTGGATGTCAGGACTCACTAGTTGGATCGGAGAATTGGGTATGAAAATTCTCTATGGTTTTATTGTAGTGATTAGCATAATCGCAGCAATTTTTGTTATTTTTCACTGTGCTAAGTGTGCAATGCTTTCATTTGTCTCAAGGAAACCTTCAGTTTCATCTCACGCCATGTATGCAACTAATAATTCATATGTGGCCATGAACAGAGTCTATGATGCTATTGGTCCCCATAAGGCCATATTCATAGAGAAGAGTACCAAGTAAGGGTATTTGTTCTTTTAGAGAACAAAAAGGAGGGAATTGTTAGGACCAGTAGGTCAGGCCAGAATCTACACTTGTGTTAAGCTTCCATTTTGTCTGATCATAACTAGTTAAGATTCTGTAGTCATCCTTTTGCTGAAATATAATTCCTAAATGCACTCAGTTTCTGCCAAATTGCATTTCCTTTCTTCCTGCTCAGGATATTGCTAAGATACTTTTTGTATGGACAGTCTCCTGCTCTTTTAGTTAGAATACAATAAACTGGTTCTATGCAAGAAGCAAAATAGTGTAATATAGTTGCTAAAGACTCAAGGTCTCTTTTGATAACAGACAATGAATAAGCTATGTATTCAGACATTGCTTGTATTGGGAGAGACACGTCCCAAAAATCATGCCACTAATATGTCCTGCTCCTAAATCACGCCTGTAATCAAAGCTACGCCCAAGACACACCTATGTTACGCCTATGTTACGCCTATGTTACACCTCTAACTAATATCTTATTTTTTCTGTATAAAAGTCATTACCCTATGAGTGATAAATTGAGACAAAGGATTTGAAACCTGTCTTGTGTTACGTTTCATTTCTTTCGTCTACCAGGCCTGAAAGTTCACCAAAGATCGAAGATAACAGTGGCAGGGCGTGAAAGCTTCCCGGGGAAGTCTGCTGCAAACGGTGCAGATAGTGTATCCAGTCACAAGGCTTCAGTTTTCTTGGCAGAGGAAAGGCTCCTCTCAGTTCTGAAGCATAGGCGAAGGAATACGGTTTTCCTTCACACACATACACATAAACAACGTTGCAAAGTGTCGTAAGAGGTGTTGGATAAACTGTTTTGGCCTTGTAAAAATGAACATAGGTATGCATTGTATAGCGTTGGATAAGCCATTCGTTGTAAAACGAAGCGTTGTAAAATGAGGACTGCCTGTACACATCAGAGAACCAATAATAAAGGTGATACCCACTCGCAGGCCTAGCAGGACCCATGTCCACACCCAGTGGAGTTTACCCCAATGAACTAAGGTGCTCCAGGCACCGTACCATCCCAGTGTCCACCAGATCAATCACCCACCCAAGTGTGTGAGATAGCGCTGCCCCCACTAGCCCGTGTATGGTTGGTCACTTAGTTGGGTACCTGCCGGATGTGTCCACACCCGGGCGCACAGTGATGCTGATGGGATCCAGGGATCCAGTGATAGCAACCGCGAAGCCTACGCCTCTATGTGGGGTGGGTCCCGCATGGATTGTACCACCGTATGAGATTGTTCTTTGTTGCAGGTGTCTTGGCCAGATCACCTGAGATCAGAATGCAGCTGTGTCCTGACGGTGTCCCTCATTCTGGTACTAGAGGGCAGTGTCCCTATCTATGGGCCTGTCCCTTCAGCAACCACAAGCTGACGGGAGTGTTGACATAGCTGGGGCCTAAGGGGATCTCTGGCCTAGTGCATTGGGTTACTGACTCCCTACACACACAACAATTCCACCCTTCTGCTGTCCCAGCTACCACTGACTCACTCACTAACTGCCTAACTGCCTTAATTACACATTCAGCTGCCCTATTAGCTAAGCCGCAGCATATGACGTCTGTTCCTGAGGCTCATGGGACATGTCTTGAGCCTTTCCCCTATTGGCTGCCGCTCTGGTGTCTTTCGTGCTGCCGCGATCCCCAAAATGGCCGCCGGATTAGGCGATTCTCTGCGCATGCGCGACTACACTGCGCATGCACGTGGATTAACAAAATGGCGACGCCCTGCTATGGGAGCCGCCAGCGACTCGGTCACCGCTCCAACTGCCCACAGACCTCCCCGCTCTCGCCGGCCGCAGCCGCAGCAGAAGGTAAGGGGATGAAGGGGGACCATGTCACATATATATATGTAACACACTTTCTCCCATCCCTTGGGAGATATAGCGGCTACGGTGTATGTGGTGCGTTACCTGCGGCTCACAGGAGGCCTGATCCTCCGCTGCTTGGAACCTGGGGTGTACCTGATCCGGTTCCACCTGTGCGGGATCTTAACAATAATATATATGGATAACCCCATGCAGGACAATATATAATAAACACACACCAGTAGAATATAACAGGTTTTACTGAACAGGATATAATATAATACTACTACCACACAATATAATATAATATATATATATATATAGTATAATATATATATATATATACATACATACATACACACATATATACATACACTCCCAACCCCCTTACACCAATTGAGTGCTCCACAGTACAAAGTGTGCTTGGCACCAATACCCTGATGTCCTTTTACACAATGTCAAGGCCCACCCAAAAGTGTGTATGGTAGCGCTACCCGTGAACCGTTGGTGCACTTTAGTTGAGGTACCTGCCGGGTATTCCAATACCCGGCGCGCCCGATTAACAACAGGGATCCTGGAGATCCAGCGCCGTCGCCGTCAGCGAAGCCTCCGCCTCTGCGTGGGGTGGGTTCCAGCAGGATGGTCCCACCAATAAAATAGTCTTTAATGATGTATGCCTGGATCGGGTCCCAGACTGCAGGCTATGCTTCACTACGTGGCTTCTTCACTGGCACTATAAACTAACTATACACAGCTACTGGGGAAATGTCCCTAGCTAGGGGTTTCTCTTAAGCAGCCACAATCTAATTAGATGATTGGGAACTATCTTGGACCTAAGGGCGTTAATATGACCTAGTCTGGGTGCCACTGACACCCAGATCTTATCTTCCCTGTCTCAGTCCTGGCTCCAACTGAACTAACTGTCAGCTTGCACAGCTCCCAAAGTTCCAATCTCCCCTCAGGAGATTCTAGCAGCCCGATTGGCTGTACGGTGTCACAAGACCTCAGCTCCTGTGTACATCTGCGTTGCCCCAAAGGCGGACAGCCTGATGGGGCTCCCCAAGAACTGCTCCCCTCTGCACAGGACCAGCGTGCTAAGGGTTAACATGTGCTTGTACTTTGTGGAACATCAACCCCCATGTAAGAGACGTGTTTAGAGGTACGCAATGGAGACTGTTTTAAGGTGAAATTAAAATAAAGGCTTTATTGCGCCTGTCCCTTTTACACAGCAAAACATATGCAAATAAGCCAAACAAAAACCTATCTCCGCTTTGGAGACTATCTACACATGTAGCTCAGCCCTCTCTGACTGGGTTGGTGAGCTAAGCTATTCACCAGTCCCAAAATATAAACATATATACAGTTACATAACAGTTCCAAAAGAAAGTCTTATCTGTCTCTCTGGTAGCTGTAGTGGGGAAGGCTTCTCTCTTTCCTGGGTTGCTGCCTTTTCTTCAGGCTATATCAGAAGACAGGTTTAGGCCTCGGGCGTGGTCAGCGCTTATGCGCTGACCCGTGCTGAGGCGTGCTGCTGCTCGAAACTGAGCCCCTGCAGCCACAATGAGAGCGGCTTTAGCAGGGGCTCGCGCACGCTTCCGCACGCTTGCGGAAGTGTGTCTCACAGAGTTTTGAAATCTGGCGCTCGCCGGAGCGCAGGGCCGGTCACGTGAGCGGTTCGCCCAATGAGGGTGAACCAGCTCCGTGACATCACTGGCCCGCCCTCGTCCCGCCGCCGTCCCGCCCCCTGACGGCGCGCTGTGTAAGGCCAGGGAAAGCACCGCTTTCCCTGAGCCTCACCGCGCCTCCGCACTGTTTGGGGCACTATGTCCCAAGCCTTAGAAGTCTTGTCCCCCTTTGTCTTGTTGTCAGCTTGCAGCTCAAGACATCTGTTCATGTGCAGTGTTTCCTTGGTCAGCCCCACGTGTGAGACTAAGGATATCTCTGCTCTTTCTGCTTCCTAGGTCAGCTCAACTCACGTGTGAGCTCAAGAAGAATCTCAATTCCTGTCTCAAAGGCAGGCTTTTCTAACAAACCTAATCAGCCAGGTGGTGTTGGTTAATTGACTACCAGCAGTTAACCACCACACTGCTGGATTAGAGGCACATTTCCTGAACAGCGATAAATCCCCTGTTACACCCCACCACTGGAATGCAAAGATCTTTTTGTTCACAGCTGCTGCAGATTTAATCTCAACCACCCCAGTGTACATCTGCGTTGCCCCAAAGGCGGTCAGCCTTTGGCGCAGCCGAAGAGCAGCCAATGTGTCACGGTTGTGCTCATCACAAACCCGGACCGGATCGCGGGGCAGAGGTGGGTTTACATAATCACCGACCTGAGACCACCTATTTGGATCCGGATTGCGCAGTTCGTAGTCGTACATAGCAGGGTCAGGATTGGAGAAGGCAGCATCGTCGTTATTCAGGCAGGTGTTCGGCAACGAGTTGACAGGAGCTCTCCGCTTCAGCGTAGGAGCATGAGTGCGGGAGTAAACTCTGCGCGAGGAGCGGCCTTGGCCCATGACGCCGATCTCTGTAGGAGGAGACAGCCGGCTGGCCGAAGAACACCGCGGGACAGCGCCGGGGAAAAAACAGTGCTTCAGCACTGGCCTCTGCGTGGAGAGTAGCAGCAGGCCTCAGGAAACTGAAGGTAACCTCAGCTAGTGGAGAATGCAGCAGGTAGCAGGAACCAGTGCTAGCAAACCAGCGCTTCAGCACAGGAGTCCGAAACAGGCCTCTGCGTGGAGAGTAGGAGCAGGCCTCAGGTAACACAGGAACACAGACCTCTGCGTGGAGAGTAGCAGCAGGCCTCAGGTAACACCGGAACACAGACCTTTGCGTGGAGAGTAGCAGCAGGCCTCCGGATACTCCGGAACTAGAGAGGAGAACTAGAGATGTTAGTAAACAAACGAAAGCAAGCCAGGAGGCTTGTGGCGGAACACAGTAACAACCAGAGAAGGATTATGCTCGGCACTGAATCAGTGCCAAAAGCCCAGCATATAAAGGCCGGCGAGCCAATCACAGGAGGGAGGTGTGTGAGCATTCCTCCAATGACGGAGCACAGGGCTGAAGCTGCAATGAGAGGCAGCACATGTGGCATTGATTGCCAGAGGGAGAGTTTGTAACCTGCAGAGGTCTGCAAGGCTAGAAGCAAAGCCAGGAGCGGATTTCTTACACAAAGGGTGTGAGCCATTTGCTGCCGTTCGCTGATGTTCGGTGATGTTAATGTGAATTCACTGTATAACCCTGTTCTTTTAATGTAACCATGTATTTTTTATAATTCTGTGCCCAGGACATACTTGAAAATGAGAGGTAACTCTCAATGTATTACTTCCTGGTAAAACATTTTTATAAATAAAAATTCTGGGGAGTGTATACATATATACATTCCAGACAAAAGGTGACACATTGTGTGCTCATTTGCATATCATTTCCCAGAATCCCTTGCTGCCATGGGAGCACTGTATGCTAGGTGATAATGGTTGAAAGGCAAGGGTGCAGACCTGTCTAAGACATGTGAATGTGCTCACAAGTGATATTCTTTATTGGCTATATGCTAACGGTGGAGGTTTTTTGTTGCCTTTTTCCCCACCATAACTTAAAATGAAATGGTAAACCTATCCAACCTAGAAATATTGCAAAGCAAGTATAAACCAACCTCACACTGATGATACCCATCAAGGTTGAAACATGTCTGTGACTGGTTTGACTTGCTTTGCTAGTCCCATGCTGTGTTTAAAAGCTGTGTGAATGGCGATGGATTTGCTTAAATGGGCTCATGTGAATGGATATTCCAGGCAAAAGGTGATACATTGTGTACTTATTTGCATGTCATTTCCCAGAATCCCTTTCTGCAGTGGGAACACTGTATGCTAGGTGATAATGGTTGAAAGGCAGGGGTACAGACTTACCTAAGACATGTGAATGTGCTCACAAGTGATATTCTTTAATATATATATATATATATATATATATATATATATATATATATATATATATATATATATATTATATATACATACATGTAGAGGTATCAGTACCGTGTTAGCCGAGCTTCAATAATCAAAAAATAAACAGATGATACCGTTCTGTGGCTAACAAAATGCTTTTATTTGTGCGAGCTTTCGAGATACACTGATCTCTTCTTCCGGCGATGTTACAATGTTGTTGTGATACAGAAAAAAACATTACAATGCAATCTGTTTATTTTTATATTTTCAACAAAAGACAGGTGACTGCCTGCCTGGGTGACTGGGTGGGTGGGTGGGTGAGTGACTGGGTGGGTGAGTGGGTGACAGTGACACTTGAAAGTGACTGGGTGGATGACTGGGTGACTGGTTGGATGACAGTGACTGGGTGGGTGGGTGACGGGTGGGTGACTGAGTGACTGAGTGGGTGGGTGACTGAGTGACTGAGTTTTGGTTAGTTAGTGACTTTAGTAACTCAGGTTAGTGACTTTAGTGACTGGGTGGGTTAGGAACTTTAGTGACTTTGGGTTAGTGACTTGGGTTAGTGAGTGGGTTAGTGACTGGGTGAGTGACTGAGTGAGTGACTGGGTGGGTGGGTCAGTGACTGAGTGACAGTGACTGGTGGGTGACTGAGTGACTGGTTGGGTGGGTTAGTGACTGGGTGGGTGGGCTAGTGACTGGGTGGGTTGAGTGATTGGGGTTGAGTGACTGGGTGGGTGACAGTGATTGGGTGGGTGACCTCGGCTCTGCGCATGCGCACAGGGAATCGCCGGCATTTTTTAAAACTTCTTTTTAAAAAAAATGTAATTAACTGTCGCCCGGCTGCGCAGGGGGCCCAGGCGGCCGGGCCCCCCTGAGTCACGGGGCCCGGGACGCCAGTACCTTTTGTCCCCCCCTGTTGGGGGCCCTGACCGGGATCACCATCCAGCAACAACGATAGATAGACAAGAGAAAAAGATCTGCAGCACTCTGGTAGGTATCCAATGTAAACAAGGTTTATTTCATCAATCAAGCATTAGGGGTGAAGTACAGGAAAAATGGATCAATGGTTTGGACCTCCCGGTCCTTTATCAAGCCCCTCGCAGAGGAGTTCCACAAGATAGTACCTCTTACACCATCCCAGTGCTGATTCCATCTCCACGACTAGAGGAAGTTGAGTGAGTAGTTGTCTGGCCGGATGGACTCCCAGAATGCCGCTCTTTCCCCGGTGAGTGATCGGTCCACAGACCCATTTCTCTTCCAGTGCCGGGGGAGAAAAGAAGAGAGGAACCACCAGGCCAGGCACACTACCGCTTGGAGCCGGGGCCAATTGAGCACTGCTGGGACTATGAACAATACCATTCAAAAAGTACAGTATTACAGAGAGCACTCCTGAGGTAAGTTAAAACGCACTAATGTCTGGTGCACGGGAACGACAGGAGGGACCTTTAACCCTCCTAACACAATAAGTCAACAGAAGGGATGTCCCCAGCACTCAAAGTGAATAAAATGAAAACAATAGTCAGCAAATTCACCAAGAAATATATCAATTGTATTCAATACAATTTATATATTTTTTGGCGAATTTGCTGACAATTGTTTTCATTTGATTCACTTTGAGTGCTGGGGACATCCCTTGTGTTGTCTCATGAGCACTACCATTGCTCCGCCTGGGGAGGTCTCTGTAGTCCCCCGGCCCATGGACTCTTAGGTGACCACCCCGCCCCACACCCCCAGCGTACCCTATGCTGAAGCTACACCTAGTGTTAAACTCCTTTCACCTCTGCCTTTGTCACCCGTGGGTTCTGTGTCTCCTAGGCGCGAAGCTGTTTCAGTACCTGATGTGTATATTATTCCTGTGGTGTGTGCATTACCATGGTGGGACCAAATGTACAGTATAGGGGATATGTATCTCACTTAAACAGGACACACTTTGTTCTGGAGGAGGGTGTCCGGATGCAATGCTGGTTGGAGGGACAGTTTATGCCAGAAGAACAGGCTGAAATCATGCGCCAGAGAGCTAACCAGCCTTTAGCATATATGATACCATCTAGAGTGTGGGGCCCTGTGAAATCTTTATGGGAAGTGTCTTTATATTGGGTTGTGCCTGGTAAAGCAGTGGGGCATCACTTAATGAAGTGGAGCAGAGCAGAGAGGGTACTCATGCAGCGATTCAAGAAAATGGGGTTTGACTATCTCTATCTCCCTGAGCCATTGATGAGGAGCGCTGAAGCACATCGGGATGAGTGGGTAAGATCCGCCATCTTAGACTACCTGGTCAGTAGTACTAAAGGTTCCATGCTCTATGGGGAGGATAGAGCTAAATATCTGGTGAAGGTATGGGTTGTGGGCCGTAATATCCACCTAGACCGGGTGGAGTACATATCAGTCAGGTAGGAGGGACTGTCACTCTGTCACAGTGCCTGATAGTCAGGGCAGGCTGGTAAAGAAGCCTGACCCTGAATATTACTACTGATCTAGCTTAGTGAATTAAGATGTGCGGGGCCCAGGGTTCTCCAATAAGGGATGTGCCCGTTGTGTTGTGGTTGTATACTGTTGCACTGTATTGTTACCTAATGGATATGTATTATGTTCAATTCTGTGGTTGTTGGTACAGTATATTGATGTTGCATATACTGTATTTCTCAACGGGAAGTGATAGTTTTTTCACCAAGGGGACGATGTAGCCCAGTCCTCCAGCTACTAGCTTTCTTTTGGGGCCTAACAGAATAAGGCCTGGTAGGTACAGGGATACAGGTATAAGTTCTCTCATGAAGGCCCAGCTTGTTGTTGCAGCCTGGATGCACTGTTACCGTATCCAGGGGCGGGCCTAGCAACAACCTGAGAGTATCGCCTTGGGAGGATACTGGCTGGGTCACATGCACCAAATGTGATACCTGTCAGTATCAGACCTGCCCTGTTATGGGGCAGGGTTACAAGCCACTTCCCTGGGGTACATATCTGACACTCTCCCAGAAGTCTGGGCTCTCTCCCCGCTCCCTGTGGAGTGGGAGCATGTTTTACCCAATATACCATCAGCGGTAAAGGAGCTGGGATGGGGCCTACAAGGCCTTCTACCTTGTGAATGCTGTTCCAGGGATTGTGCTAGCTGTGAACATAATTAGGCTATTAATAAACCCAGATGGACTATACTTTGTGGCTGCTTTTCTGTGACCCGACAGTATCTGTGTGTCAATATGGACCATCCTGGCAGGGCCAGGATCCCCACTGGCTGGAGGCGCTTTACCATGGAAGATTAGCACTGAGAACCTGTCCTGATGTCTCCCCACACCACCGCGGAGATCCTCACGGCCTCCTGTTCCACCTCATAGGTATGCACCGCACACAGAATACATCAGTAGTGGCACAATCACCCTTAGGGTGGGGGAAAGGATGCTACATAGGATTTTTTTCTAAAAGGAACCATTAATATACTACCCTAGACAAAGTTTATAGTAGTATATTGTTTAATACAGCAATGTTTTTTGTTGTATTGCTAAAAACAAAAAGAAACAAAACTGAAAAAAAGCAGAGACAATTATTCATAACCTCTAATGGTACTCTTATGATTTTATTTATTTATAAAGTGTTTTACCAGGAAGCCATTCATTGGGAGTTACCTTTCGTGTTCAAGTATGTCCTGGGCACCGAGTTATGATGACAATACATGGTGACATTAAATGAACAGGGTTATACATTATATTTACAGACATTTCAGGACAGTTAGAGATAATGAACGATTATGGGCGAATGTAACAGTTACAGACCACATTACAATGTGAGTCATGAAATTACTTATACTGGAGGCAGTTTTGAGAGGCTCGGGTAGATTGCTCCAGTTGTGAGGTGCATGGTAAGAAAAGAAGGAGCGGCCGGATACTTTGTTGAACCTTGGAACCATTAACAGTCTTTTGGAATCAGATCTCAGATGATAAGTGCTGCATGTGGTAGGGGTGAGGAGCTTGTTCAGATAGGTGGGCAGCCTGCCCAGAAAGTATTTGAAAGCAAGACAGGAAAAGTGAGCTTTGCGTCTGGACTCAAGTGATAGCCAATCTAGTTCTTTGAGCATTTCACAGTGATGTGTGTTGTAATTACATTGTAGGACAAACTGATTGGCCAAATCAGTGATAATACCACAAAATAGGAGGGCAGTGATCACAGTACTTCGATCAAGAATCTTATTTATAAGCGCCAGCCCCCCAACCTGAAAGTGGATAGATAAAAGAAGCGAGCAAAAACATATATCTTAATGAGATTATCCTACAGCATTCATATCCTGTTACTATAATAAGAAGGAATTATCTTAAGTGAGAAATGACGGGTAATTCTCAATGTCTCTATGGAGAGATAGTTCTTCTTTTGTATCTAAATAAAAGAAAAAGTGTCAAGGGGCACTGCTATTGCTAGGGGAATGGGCAGCTTCCTCCACTGCTAAAGTTGCAAATAACTAAGGATAGCCCAGTATCCCAGATAAGAGGGAGTCGTCCAAAACAAAGAGGCGGAAAAAGAAAAACGGTTCTTCACTTATCGTGGAAGGAACAGACACATCCGCAGATCCTGCGAAGAAAAAGGGGTGGGGGCGAGAGGCACTGCAGCCTAGAGAAAATGGAGGATTCGTCACACGGATGACAGAATATCCACAGGGCCCAAGGCAGAAGTCGTATAACCCAAAGAAGTGTCTGTCCAGTGCTAACAGTGCGGAACCCTAAACCAACCATACCAGGGAAGCGGAGCCAGGACCAGTGAGTGACGACCCTTTGACCAGCCCTGAAGATGCCCTGCAAACTGCCAGGCATGACGGTGATCTGCTCCATGATGAATTGAAACTGGAGAGAGAAAATAATGCTGAGCTACAGAAGACTGTGCTCGTAATTTACTCTTTGGCAAGAACCGAATTGGAGGATATAAAGACTGAGCTAGATACTACGAACACTACTACGGCCACCATGGTGGAAAAACAGAGCAAGTCTGAAAAAAATATTGCTAACCTGAAACAGAAGTATGAGGAGGCACTGAAAAAGATTAGTCTCTCAGCAAGAGGTTCGCAAGTGTCATAGAGAGTTGGAAGTCTCTCAGAATGAGGTTCATACTCTCTGCATAGAACTGAATGCTTCACACCAGGAGGTCAAAAGTATTCGGACAGAGGTGGACATATCGCAGAATGAGGTTCATACACTCCGCATAGAGCTGGATGCCTCGTACCAAGAGATCAGCAGTTGCCGCACAGAACTGGAAGTCTCTAAAAAGGAACTTCACAGCCTCGTCAAGGAGCTGGACATCTCTTAAAAAGCTTTCCTCAGTCTTAATATGGATCTTAAAGTCTCTCAGAAGGAGCTTCCCATCATCAACCTAGAGATAGATGTCTCACGCCAGGAGACGGGGAGTCTCAACTTAGAAGTGCGTAAGTGGAAGGAGGACTATGAAGAGGCCCTCAATTTTATAGACTGTAAAAAGAGAAAATACAAGTCTGAAAGAAGACAATTTACTAACCATGTCAGTGATAAGAATGAAAAGCTGCACGAGCTAGGAAAAATGTTGAAACTTTTTGAATAAGAAAAGTTAGAAGCATTGAAGCAACGCACACAAGTGGAGCACATACTGCAGAGCCAACTGCACGGTCTGTGTACGCACCTACAGAATGCCGAAGAGAAGCAGCGAACTCTGCATGAAGAAAATCTGCTGGCTGCTAAAGAAGTATAAATGCTGCAAGAACGTCTGATTACCCAGTGTGTCCCCGCAGAGCAGCATGAGGAACTGAAGGCTAGCCTGAACAACACCAGAGCATCACTTGAGGCCAAGCTTAGAGGTCAGGTGATGTGAGGATTCGCCATCCTGGCGGTCGCAGACCGTCTCCTCATCCCAACAAACCTTCCTTGATGGATACCCAGGATGCGCGGTTTCGTGGTCCCAGTACGCGCGCGCGAACCTTGCGCACTCTGATCACCCGCCCGTGGATTCGGATCCCGTCCCCATCTCTGTCACGCGATGTGTGCGGTCGGCCAGCCTCCCTGCTGACGTGCGAGTCAAGCTCCGCCCCCGCTCTGGGGAGAGTCAGGACCGCCTTCGGAATGACGCACGTTATCGGCTCTGCCCCCTGACCTCCGTGGGTCGGCACACAACGGGTCCCGTCCTCTCTTGTCTCAGGAATCGGCGTGGGAGTGACGTGCGCTCTAAACTCCGCCCCTGGCCTCCGTGACGCGTGTGTGACGGCACGCGAGCAGTTCTACCCTCATCCCCGATTAGGCTGCATCGTGGGGCGCACCTGTGTGCACCTGCAGCCAATCGGCTTTCACTTTCTTGTTCTGCCCTGGCTGGCTATTGGAGGCTACTCCTATTTATGCCCTCAGTCTGCTACCATTCCTGCTGAGCATAGTCATTGTGACGCTGTGCCTTGCCACATCCTTGTTCCTGAATCCTTGCCTTGTATGCTGATTAACCTCTTGCTGCCTGAACCCTGCTAGCACATTGGACTCCGCTTCTCTCCACTCCTGATCCAGCTTGTCTGACTACTCTCCTGTCTCCAGTCCTGACCTTGGCTAAGTACTCCAACGATCTGATATTCTCCTATCCTGAACCTTGCTACGTACCCCGACTATCCGACACTCTCCAATCCTGAACCTGGCTACGAACTACGACGATCCGAAACTCTCACTCCTGAACCTGGCAAGTACCTTAACCATTCTCCAATCTATAACCCTGACCTGGCTTGAACGACTACTCTATATCCTAGGCGCGCCCCAGTGGCTGTGGGTCGGCATTAAGCAGGGGTAGGGTAGGGTAGGGCATAGACTTCCTCTCACATATACACACTGTGTTTATAGGGTTTGTCTTTAGGGGCGCTATCTTAGTGGAATACTTTCCCTAGCTGTAAAACAATAACCAGGGATCAATCAAATACAACTCTCTCACCTATACACATAACTTATATACATATCTACAGTGAGGCTCCTCCAGTTGCTTCTCCAAGGAACCGGAGTTCTAGAACCTAGTATAGTCTATCGGTGACATTATCACCAGAAAGTGGGCGTGGCTTAGTTTCTGACAAGGGGGTGTTACATAGTATGAGCCCACACATTTAACCCTCTAAGGCTATTAACCCCTCACACTAACTAGTAGTTCCCAAAGGGGGGCTACAATTGGATTGTTTTGTATATTCATTTTAAAGCAGCAATACATTCCCTTTTTTCTTATTATTTTTATATGTAAAGCATGTGCCAATGTGTAATTCTACATTCTTACCTAAGCTGGCAATCGTTCGGTGCTGTAATAAATCTGGCAAAACCCTGATTGTGTGCCTAACGTAATGGCTGCCTTCTGACTATATGCTTCAGTCAGTGAAATGGTGCAGCTGATATGTAACATTATATTACTAAGTGTAACACATTATTGATACAGCTTTCAGGGTAATGAACAGACGGTTGCTTGGAACACAGCAACAGATCCCTTTGTGATACATTGTTGCTAAAGGTCAGAACTCAAAAAGGTGCCAGAGCCTGACTCAAAAGAGGAAGTGGATATGGCTTTCTAAGTGGTTGCTGTAGTAACCAAAGGATGATCAGCACATTTAAAAAAAAAATCATTAAAAATGGCATTAGGAGCTTAACAAAGAAATGGAGACAGTTTTATCTAATACTAAAGAACTGATTTATTTTAAAAAAAAAAAACAGAATTGTTCACGTTTTGCAGCTTTAAATGCCTCATATACATGTCAAAAATATTTCTTCAGCAGAGACCAATGTAACCCTTCTAATTTGCCTCAGACTAAGTGCTGAGGTGGGGCCCTGAGTCCTCCTTCTCTATGTGATGCTCCACACGTGGCTATAAGTCAGACAAAAGGAAGCAGGCTACAGTCATGTTTATAGTATAACCGGATTTATAAATTACGTAGCAATGGACACTCTGGTACCTTATGATCCTTAGCAGAAGGATCATCACAATCATCCACATAACATAGTAACATAACACTCCCCACTAAACGCTGGGTGGGTGTATATCAGTGTCTGTTGATGAGGCCACCAAGTCCTGTGTAATGGTGCTGGAACACCGTTGGAGCTCTTAACTATGTATTTGTGTAGCGGGCCTGTACTTCGCAATGCGCTTTGGTACCCCTGTATATGGCAGCTATTGAGGATCTTCTCTGACGGTGTGCGTTATTCCTGTGGCTCTCACTTGGATGCTCCACTGCTCTTCCTCGTGAGGTTAACTGCTCTCCCTCAGTCTCTCAGTCTCTCAGGCTAGCGCAGATCTGCGTCTGCTTGCTCTGCCAGGAACTCTTCCAGTTCTTCCCCCTTAGTCCCGCCTCTCTAGAGTCCAATCTCATTGGCCGAGACCCTCTCCATCACAAGTCACATCCTCTTGCACCGGAAATGGCTCCCTCATTCAGCACAGAATGCTGGGAGTTGTAGTTTCCTATTGCAGGCAGGGGGCAGTGTATGCGTTAGCTGCATATACATCTTACCAGCAGTTATACCAATATGATACAAATATTTTTACATACAGCAGCATTTGCCTCTACAACTGTATAGAAAACACTGAAACACTCCTGCCCCTCATATCATTACATTTCAGTTACGATTATTATTTACAGCATGATGTGTGAGCAGTTTCAATAAAACTTAAGAAAAACATTTCTAAAATGAAGGAAAATTCTCAAATCAGGGCAGCTGCTCAATGTTGATGGTTATTTTAACCTCAAGTATTAAATGGAGCAATCCTTGAAATGCAAAACTATCTACAACGTCCTCTCGTACGGACTTTGGTTTCCCACAGCTGTGGACTGTTGTGAATCCTAAAATACTGATGTGACGAGAAGAATACGTACTAAACTCAAAGGCCCATTATAACGTGGAAGTCACTTGTTCAAATTGCCAAACGTCAATACGCCAGGGCCTGTGTTTTTGTCACAGACTTAGGGGCTATTCTCGTAGCTCTGAAGTAGTCATTGCCAAACTGCACGGCTTGGCATGTTCAGAAGTAGCGGCGTGAAATGTGAGAG